>NC_081412.1:406028593-406328593 GCF_030272615.1 Cryptomeria japonica | reverse complement strand
AATGATCTCAAATTGGTTTCTTTGTATTTAATATGAAACTCGTAGAAAAACTTAGTATATGCCTATCCATGGCACAGGGGAACCAGAGCCTCCTGTGGCGGAGGCCATTCACAGTGTCGGCTGCAATTGCAATGATTCCCCTGCTATGTATATGCCTATCCATGGCACAGGTGCACTGAATCTGTTGTTTTTGTCTGTGTTGCAGCTATATCCCCACATTGGACTTGGAAAAATTCTGCCTTGTTTATTAAATCTGTGAATTCAGTGTGTAACGATGCACATTTATGCCAAAGGCATTTCTTATATGAACTGAGTCAGCTATCTTAAATCAAGAGATATAAAATTTAGTTACCTTGATGCAAGATGATAGAGCAAGACTATATTTTGCGAACATATGTGAAAATCGTCTGTCACTAAGTACCTAGTGTAGTGCACTAAGAAACAAGAGAACGCGTGAAGTCTCTGTCCAAAAAGTATGCCAAAACCAAACTAAATTGTCATGGCTTTATCTCCAATATAATTCGTTGTCTATGTCTGCAATCACAAAATATAACTCTCCACTATTTACCTGCAATCATGTCACCTATGTTTTCCATAATTAACATCCAATTATTATGTTCATTTAGACTATTTGGTTTACTTATATGTCCTAGTTTCTTAGTGCTTTTTCATAGAAATCACTTGTTTTTTATTACTTTCCATTTCAAATTGAAGTTATTATTGTTTCTACTTTTTATATAAATATTATAAAACTTTTATTTCAATAAAATAATTTATTGTCAACTGCTTGGTCCATTGGGCCTTCCTTTATTATCTGGAATCTTTGGTTGGAGAGGAATAGGCGGATCTTTCAAGATTTGCAGCTGATGGCTCCTCACCTTTGGAGGAAAATTTTACACTCCTTAGGGGAAACTATTGGGGCTAAGTGTGATATGACTATGCGGGTGGACCCTCGGGATGTTGATTGTTGTAATCGTCTTCATCTTCCTCCTCCGCAACGACAACTCATGCGTAACAGGTGTAGGCATCCTACCCCAAAGGTGAATAGGGAGGGAAGATGGTCCCCTCCTCCCTTGGGAGTCCTAAAAATCAACTCGGATGGCTCTTCTCGTGGTAATCCTGGTCATGCTGGCATTGGAGGTGTGGGCCGTGATAGCTCAGGGGATGTTCAGTTTATTTTCTCTGAGTATAAGGGTCTTCATACGAATAATCTTATGGAGGCTCAGGCTATTTTAGTGGCTATGGAGCGGGCCAGTCAGTTGGGTTGGCAAAGGATCATATGTGAGTCTGACTCCCAGGTTGTGGTGAACTTACTGAAAAGGCAGTATATGGATAATGTGAGCTGGCAGCTGGCCTTGATTGTTGAACAAATTCTCACTCTCTGTGCATCTCTGGAGCATGTTACTTTCAACCATATTCCCCGTGAATGGAATGGTGTGGCTGATTGCTTGGCTAAATGGGCTTCCGATCATATGCATGATTGGAATTTGGTGGATCGGGGCCATCTGCCCCCGGATTTGTCTCATCAATTGGATCACTTGGTTGATCTTGATAGGGCCATTTAATGGCCTTGCTTTGTAATGTCTCCTTGGTTTAATAATATTTTTACCCCTTTAGGTTAAGAAAATGAATGAGCTCACACTATACTGACAAATAAGATCTATAATTTGCACTGCAACATTATACACAAATCAATTCAAAGGCTTTGAGCTCAACAACTTTCCCGCCTCTACCATCGTTTGAATTTGAATTGGTTGTATGATCACCCCCCTCTAGGGAGGTCCCCTCCTCCCAGCAATCGGACCCCCCCCCTCGATACCACGGTCGGTTCACATGCCCCTGGTTCCGCTTCTGGGACCCCACTATCTGCGAGTCTTACGGAAAAGACTGTCAAGATCGATATTCCTTCTAGCTCTTCAACTTTGGTACTGACGGAATCTGGTCAAAGAGATGAGGACAAAGGATTGGATAACCTGGAAGCAAACCAGAAGAATACACCCCTCCCGAACTAGAAAATGCTTCCAGGGAGAAGAATGTGGAGAATGGAAAGAAAGATTCCAATTCCAATTGGAAAAGTGCTCTTCTAGGGTCCACTTATATGACTTTGGAAGCAGCTTTGGCTAACTTTACCCAAACTAACGAAGGAACGAAGATCAAGCTCCCTGATAGTCTCATGGATAAAATCGCTTCATCCCTTCACCTAGCGATAGTTGGACGTTTCTTCTCCTTTAGACCATCTATTGACATGGTTAGGCGGTGAGCTAAGACAAGATGCAAATTAAAGGGAAGCATTGACATCTCGGCTATGCCATGAGGTCTCTTCCTTTTCAAGTTTATTGCAGAGGAAGACCAGATCTTTGTCCTCTTAGCCTCTTGGGCCTATGGAAAACATATTCTAACTCTTGCTAAATGGAATCCTAGGTTTGACCCATCAACCAAACTCAATTGCATGGCTCCTGTTTGGGTTAGGCTCCCTAGCCTCCCACTAGAATTTTGGGATGAACAGATCTTTCACTGGATTTGGAACTGGTTTGGCAGCTATGTTACTATAGACTCGGCCACTCTTGCTAAATCCAAGTTGGTTTATGCCCGTTTCTGTGTTAATGTTTCTATTAACAAAGCGCTTCCCAACTTTGTTTCTCTAAACTCAAAGTGGGGAAAATGGTCCCAGACAATTATCTATGAAAATGCTACTCTTTTTTGTCAGAAATGTGCTAAACAAGGGCATACGTATGCCGAGTGTAAGACATTGTTGTCTGCAAAACTCAAGCTAAAAGAGAAGGCTATTGTGGATGCACCCATCAGCCCAAGTGCTTCCTCTTCTTCAACCCCTTTGGGGCTACCTAATGTGAGTGAGATCTCTGATGATTACCCCCACACTGATAAGATCCTTGACATTTTAAAAACCCTTGTTGATCCAATGAAGAATTCTAGCCCAGTAGCACCTCTGGAAGATGGTGAAATTCCCTCGATGATTAGTCTACGGCTATCCCCTGGTCCTTCTGCCTCCCCCTCTTTGGCTACGGGTGATAGCTACCTCTCCCCTAAGCCTCCTGCTATAACTATCCCCATGACCCCACAACCCCCTTTTAACCTCTGTGGTGTTAAGACCCCCCAGGTGGAAATAAGTTGTTAATCACAGCCCCTCTTTGCCCCCCTAGTAGTTTGGAGACTTTGGAGGGACTGGCTAAATCTCCCCCGCCGACTTCTAGTGTGAAGTTATCACCACCTTGTTCTCCCTCTGCGGATAATGAGGACTGGTTGACTCAGAAGAAAAAAACTAGATCTAAGAAGGCAAATGTGGGTATTGATAGTAAAGTTAGATCAAGACCAACTGAGAGGGTGCTGAGACATAAAGTTATGGCAAGGGATATTGAAAGGGACAAACAACTGACCCTTGATGGAATCAACAGGAATAAGAAATGAAGTTTCTCTCCTGGAACATAAGGGGACTCAATAGCCCCCAGAAACAATTTGCTATAAAACAATATATCTTGGAAATGAAACTAGATATTTGTCTTCTTCGGGAGGTAAAAATGTCCTACTAAATTTTTGCAACCATTGTTGGTAAACTTTGGTTTGGGGCTGCCTATTTGTATGTTGAGGTGCTGGGGGTGTGTGGTGGAATTTCTACCCTTTGGGACCCCTTCAAATTCCAAGGAAAGATCTATGTAAGCACTCTGAACTTCCTAGCAGTTACTTTTCAATATGGTGATCTCTGCTAGCACTTGTTCAATATATATGCCCTGAATTCCAAAGTGGGAAGGCATCTGGTGTGGGAGGAAATTTCTGAGCTCATCCTTGTAGAACAAAATTCTCATTGCATGTTGGTAGGGGATTTCAACACCCCTCTCTACCCCTCTGAGAAATGTGGAGGTCTTGTGGATTTTCCTGATAGCATGGGAGATCTTGCTAATCTTATTATTGCTACTAGCCTCTTTGATCTAGATCTTCAACGTGTCCCCTACAAAAGGTTGAATAATAGGAAAGAGAATCATCTAATTCAAGTCAGATTGGATAATTTTCTTGTCCCTTCCAATTAGGATATTGGTCACAACTCCTATCTAAAGACCTTCCCAAGGACTACTTCAGATCATAGCCCTCTCCTCCTCCATTGGACTGATAGACCCCCCCTAGTTCCTCCCCCTTTCCACTATGAAATCATGTGGGCCTCCCACCCAGATTTCCAAGATCAGGTCAAGGGTTGGTGGGCCACCCCAGTCCAAGGGACTGCATTGTTCAGAATTGTTGAGAAACTGAGCCTCATCCGTAGAGAAGTGAAAGGTTAGAATAAGGCAACCTTTGGTGACATCTTCAAAAAGAAGAAGGATCTATGCTCCAGACTTGAACAATTCCAAAGCAGTATACCTGCAAGTGACCCCCCTCACTCTCTTCTTGTTGAAGAAGAAGAATGCCGAAAGAATTGGAAGGAAACCGTTTTTGAGGAAATCTATTAAAACCAAAGATCCAAAATTCAGTGGTTGAAAGAGAGCAACAAAAACTTGGCTTTCTTCCACCGCTCAACTAGCATTCACAAAAAAAGAAGCTTTATCAAACGTCTAAAGGACAACTCTGGTCAAGAGATCATTGGTGAGTCCCAAATTGGTCAAACTGCCATTGATTTCTTCATCCATATGTATACTGAATCTGGAAGAGGTAATGAGTCCCTCCAGGACAGGCTCTTGTGTAAGCTCCCTAATGCCATTGGGGAGGAGGATAACTGTCAGCTCCTTTCTCCCATTTCCTCAAAGGAGGTCCACTTGGTTGTCCTTGCGATGGGTGCTTTCAAGACCCCAGGTCTAGATGGCTTCCCCCCGACGTTCTTCCAGGATTACTAGGACATTGTTAGTTATGATGTTACTAAAGCAGTGAAGAATTTCCTTAGGACTAGTAAATTACTAAAGAAACTAAACAACACCTACATTGTTCTTGTCCCCAAGTCTCCGAACCACAATTACATGAAGGATTTTCGGCCTGTAAGCCTCTGCAATTCTATCTACAAGATAATCTCCAAGGTCTTGGTGAATAGAATTAAGTCGCTTCTAGCTAAGTTTATCAGTCCCTCCCATAAAGGTTTTGTCCTTGGTCATCAAATCCTAGATGTAGGCATTGCTACCCATGAAATTATCCATTCTCTGGACAGAAGCATAATTCCAAGTATGGTTTTCAAACTCGACATCTCAAAAGCTTCTGATAAAGTCAATTGGTGCTTCCTATTTAAAACTCTCTCAAAATTGGGCTTCAACCAGAAAGTTGTTGATATGATACGGGAATGTGTTTCTATGGTTCAGTTCTCGGTCTTGATGAATGGGACTCCTAGGGGGGCCACTTTAAAGTTGGAAAAGGTATTTGATAGGGAGACCCTCTATCCCCTTATCTTTTCATTATGATTGCATAAGTCTTGGGTAGGAATGTGGTTGATCTGATGATCAATGGAAGATTGCAGGGATTCAAAGCGACTTCTACTACTCCCCCCTCGATGATTCAACAATTTGTTGAGGATACCTTTCTTTTTGGCATATCCTTCGTGATTGAGGCAAAACTATGGAAGAATTTACTGGCGGACTATGCCTCTGCTTCAGGGCAATGTATCAACTATAATAAAAGTAATCTCTTCTTCTTCAACACCCCTGTGGACCTTCAGACTAAAATCCTTTCTATCCTTAGGTGTAAGTTTGTTGCTCTTCCTGGGACTTACCTAGGTCTCCCCCTCATTATTAAAGAGGTTACCCATGCATTCTGGAATACTATCCTTGAACGAATACAAAAGAAACCTGTTGGTTGGAAGGGCAAATTCCTTAGTAGTGTGAGTAAGCTCCCACTCCTTGTTGCTTCCCTCTAGGGCATCCCTATGTACTTCCTTTCCATGTTCAAAATATCTGGTGCTATGGGGGATAAGCTTGAGAGGATCCAAAGAACTTTTCTTTGGACAGGCATGGAGGAAAAGAAATGCCTCGCTCTAGTAAACTGGGACATTGTTTTCTTACCCAAAACCATGGGGGGTCTTGGTATTGAAAAGATAAATGCCTTGAACAAGGCATTAATTGCTAAAGTGGGATGGACTCTAACTAAAGGTGAGGTGGACTAGTGTAACATTATCAGGGCTAAGTATTTGGAAAGGGAGCAGTTTTGTTTTAATTTGAGCTCCAATGACCTACCTCATGGGTCAAAATTATGGAACAACATCCTGAAACTCAGACCTGTTATCAGAGAAGGACTAAAGTGGCAGATTGGGAACGACAAGAAGATTAGGTTTTGGGAGGACTCTTGGTTGGATGACAAACCTCTAGCTGAATCTTGATTCTGCCAAATAATGAATTCCCTAAAGGAGCATTTGGTGATTACATTTCTGACTACACGATGCCAAGAAGAGGAAGATGGAAGAACATATCCCTAATCTTTTCTGGTTGACCTAACTTGTTACCCACTGCCCTGATCTACAAGATCTTATGCTTGAGTGCAAGGTTCCTTTATATCCCCAAGACATATTCATCTGGAAGGGGACCTAGATGGGGGAGTTCTCGGTCAAGTCTTCTTACAGACAGCTCCTGAGACCCATTGGTGATGTTGAATGTTGGAGGAAGATATGGAACCCACAACTTATTCAAAAGTTAACTTCTTCTGGTGGTCCCTTATGCATGGAAAAATCTTGACTCAGGACAATTTGAAAAGGAGGGGATTCCAACTTCCCAATAGATGCATCTTATGTAAAGCTGAGGAGGAATCTATTGACTGACAATGTGTTCACTGTGTATATGGACTGTCAATGTGTTCACTGATCTGGCGACCACGTGGCCACTAACGGTGTAGATGAGTTGGTTGTCATGCGTACGAATCTACTGTGTTTGATGACGTGTCTCCCACATGGTGATGATGCAGTTGGTCATGTGGCATTGAGGTAGCTAATGACAAGGCCGATGTGTCTATTGGACAGTTGATGGATGTGGCGTAGAGTGGTGGACAGGTGGTGGTGGTCATTCTAACTCGACGACTGTGTGGCGGGTGAGTGAGCAGGTTGCATGGCGCTCGCGTAGATTGTCGGTCGGACGAGAATAGGGGCAACATCAGGAGGGACCTAGAGGAGCAGCGCCGGTAGAAAAGGATGGGTTGGAAAGTGATAACACGGCAGTAGCCAATGAATGCACTGGTCGTCGAGGAGGATGTCGGGAGTTTCCAGCGGGAGCGGCTGGAATAGAAGATACCGATGAGAGAAATGAGTTCCAATGGCAGTACCCTCAACTATAACAACCTTGCAAAAAGGTGACAGAGGCAGGCTACGACACGTATAGGGGGGTGGTCACGGGACCCCCTCAAAATTTATAATAGATTTTTTTTATTTTTATTTTTTAACTTTTCAAATCAATAAATTTTCTACGAAATATTTTAAAATAAAGAAATTAAAATAATTTCGTAGAAAATATAATTTTATTTTTTTTAATCTGTACCGTACCACCCTAATTGGGCAAAAATTTTCCTCCAAGCCCCAAATTGCACTTTCACCCAATATAGGCAAATTTATCGAAACGGCCACCCAGATTCAATGGCAAGGTCAGATCTGGTCTAGGACGCCTCCAAAAGATGTTACTCCTCAGATCCAAAAATGCAAGCCTTCAACAATGCCTCTCAAAGACAAATCAATGACACTCTAATGGCTCTGATACCATGTGAGATTATCTAGCTCTTCAGGGTGTCCCCTACAAAAGGTCAAATAATAGGAAAGGGAATCACCTAATTCAAGTTAGATTGGATAGATTTCTTGTCTCTTCCAATTGGGATATTGGTCACAACTCCTATCTAAAGACCCTCCCAAGGACTACTTCAGATCATAGCCCTCTCCTCCTTCATTGGATTGATAGACCGCCCTGGTTCCTCCCCCTTTCCGCTATGAAATCATGTGGGCCTCCCACCTGGATTTCTGTAATCTGGTCAAGAGTTGGTGGGCCACCCCTGTCCAAGGGACTACATTGTTCAGAATTGTTGAGAAACCGAACCTCATCCATAGAGAAGTGAAAGGTTGGAATAAGGAAACCTTTGGTGACATCTTCAAAAAGAAGAAGGATTTGTGCTCCAGACTTAAACAATTCCAAAGCAGTATAGCTGTAGGTGACCCCCCTCACTCTCTTCTTGTTGAAGAAGAAGAATGTCGAAAGAATTGGAAGGAAACCCTTTCTAAGGAGAAAATCTATTGGAAGCAAAGATCCAGAATTCAGTGGCTGAAAGAGGGCGACAAAAACTTGGCTTTCTTCCACCGCTCAACTAGCATTCACAAAAGGAGAAACTTTATCAAATGTCTAAAGGACGACTTTGGTCAGGAGATCACTGGTGAGTCCCAAATTGGTCAAACTGCCATTGATTTCTTCATCCGTATGTATACTGAATCTGGAAGAGGTAATGAGTCCCTCTAAGGACACGCTCTTGTGTAAGCTCCCTAATGCCATTGGGGAGAAGGATAACTGTCAGCTCCTTTCTCCCATTTCCTCGGAGGAGGTCCACTTGGTTGTCCTTGCGATGGGTGCTTTCAAGACCCCGGGTCCGGATGGCTTCCCCCCGACGTTCTTCCAGGATTACTGGGACATTATTGGTTATGATGTTACTAAAGCGGTGAAGGATTTCTTCAGGACTGGTAAATTACTAAAAAAACTGAACAACACCTACATTTTTCTTGTCCCCAAGTCTCTGAACTACAATTGCATGAAGGATTTTCGGCCTGTAAGCCTCTGCAATTCTATCTACAAGATAGTCTCCAAGGTCTTGGTGAATAGAATTAAGCCGCTTCTAGCTAAGTTTATCAATCCCTCCCATAAAGGTTTTGTCCTTGGTAGTCAAATCCTTAATGCAGCCATTGCTACCCATGAAATTATCCATTTTATGGACAGAAGCATAATTCCAAGTATGGTTTTCAAACTCGACATCTCAAAAGCTTATGATAATGTCAATTGTTGCTTCCTATTTAAAACTCTCTCAAAATTGGGCTTCAAACAAAAAGTTGTTGATATGATACGAGAATGTGTTTCTATGGTTCAATTCTCGGTCTTGATGAATGGGACTCCTAGGGGCCACTTTAAAGCTGGAAAAGGTATTTGACAGGGAGACCCCCTGTCCCCTTATCTTTTCATTATGATTGCATAAGTCTTGGGTAGGAATGTGGTTGATCTGATGATCAATGGAAGATTGCAGGGATTCAAAGAAGCTTCTATTACTCCCCCCTCGGTGATTCAATAATTTGTTGATGATACCTTTCTTTTTGGTATATCCTTCGTGATTGAGGCAAAACTATGGAAGAATTTACTGGCAGACTATGCCTCTGCTTCAGGGCAATGTATCAACTATGATAAAAGTAATCTCTTCTTCTTCAACACTCCTATGGACCTTTAGACTAAAATCCTTTCTATCCTTGGGTGTAAGTCTGTTGCTCTTCCTGGGACTTACCTAGGTCTCACCCTCATTATTAAAGAGGTTACCCATGCGTTCTGGAATACTATCCTTGAACGAATGCATAAGAAACTTGTTGGTTGGAAGGGCAAATTCCTTAGTAGTGCGGGTAAGCTCTAACTCCTTGTTGCTTCCCTCCAGGGAATCCCTGTGTACTTCCTTTCCCTGTTCAAAATATTTGGTGCTATGGGGGATAAGCTTGAGAGGATCCAAAGAACTTTTCTTCGGACAGGCATGGAGGAAAAGAAACGCCTTGCTCTGGTCAACTAGGACACTGTTTTCTTACCCAAAACCATGGGGGGTCTTGGTATCGAAAAGATAAATGCCTTGAACAAGGCATTAATTGCTAAAGTGGGATGGACCCTAACTAAAGGTGAGGTAGACTGGTGTAACATTATCAGGGCTAAGTATTTGGAAAGGGAGCAGTTTTGTTTTAATTTGAGTTTCGATGACCTACCTCATGGGTCAAAATTATGGAACAAACATCTTGAAACTCAAACTTGTTATCAAAGAAGGACTGAAGTGGCAAATTGGGAAGGGTGGGAAGATTAGGTTCTGGGAGGACTCTTGGTTGGATTACAAACCTCTGGCTGAATCTTGATTCTGCCAAATAATGAACTCCCTAAAGGAGCATTTGGTGATTACATTTTTTACTACACGGTGCCAGGAAGAGGAAGATGGAAGAACATATCCCTGATCTTTTCTAATCGACCTAACTTGTTACCCACTACACTGATCTACAAGATCTTATGCTTGAGTGCAAGGTTCCTTTATCTCCCCAGGACAAATTGATCTGGAAGGGGACCTAGACGGGGGAGTTCTCAGTCAAGTCTTCTAACAGACAGCTCTTGAGACCCCCATTGGTGATGTTGAATGTTGGTTCTAATTATTTCAAAATGCTTATGGATAATATATCAGTGACTAGGTGGAAAATCTGCCCAATCCTCCTAACCCAACTGATAAAAGAATTCCTGAACTCTGGAAGCTCCCCTAGAGCTTAAACTCTTCAATAACACTACAAAGATCAACATAAAAAAGACCAAATGGTTAGCCCCAAACCCCTCTTGGCACAAACTGAATTTTGATAGGTCAGCCCAAAATACCTGCAAAGCGGGAGGTGGAGTCATCCATGACCACTAGGGGAACACTATAGCAGCCTATGTGAGTATCCTAAAGAACCATATTGTCACTCAAGCTGAGGGAATGGCTCTCCAATGGGGTCTAAGATTCACTACTACTATAGGTATTAGACAACTGAAACTTGAAGGTGATTCTAAAGTTATTGTGGAAGTTGTCAATGGTAGATCTGTAGCTGGTTGGAAAGTGGATTCTATTTTGAGGGATGCTAGAATGTTTCTGGCTAACCTTGACTATTTCACTATCTGCCACATCTTTAGAGAAGGGAATGCAGCTATTAACTCTATGGTTGTTCTAGGTAGGCTGCAAAACGGCTTACAACGCTGCAGGAACACTGATTTGCTGCCAATAACCACCAAGGAGATCTTGGAGAAAGAAAAAACCAAGTCTTATGATGAATCTTTATAATCATTATCAGATGAAGAGAACAAATTTTTAAATTTTGAATTTGGAGGAGAAACCCGCCCATCATGGGTTGGGTTTGCCACGTAGCTACATATGGCCTTGTCATCAGCTACAAGGGGAGTTAGATAATGATGATATTTATCGGTGTAGTACCGATATCGAGAAAGGCAATTTTTTTTAATTATCATCTGAATGAATATCATTGGCGGCAATAAAGGCAACAGCTGGGCTCGGCTAAATGAAATTGGTTGGATTGATGGTTCACACAAGTGTAATAGATTTCATGATGGGGAAATTTGTTTAAACACAACTTGCAATAATCGCGGCGATTATTGCATGATTTTATTCCAGAGTTAGCTGAGTTTTCTTCTTGACTCTGCCTCTGCTCTGCTTCAACCATGTATCTTTGTTGCCCTGTTTTTCATTTTCTCTTCTAAGCTGGAAGAAATGACCATGGGGGGTGATAGAATAAGACTAGAACCTGACAAAATGGATGAATTTGAAGCCAGGCCGATGATTTGGTTTGTTTACTTGGAAGGCAGCATAGATAAATTTATGGAGAGCATGAAAGGAAACGATGAGAGACTATCTAAGTAGTTTGTCACCTCCTAGGAGGATAGAAGGGTCACCAAGGGTGGTATTTCATTTGAATTCAACAAAGAGGTGATTTATCAGTTGACAAGTCTATCCATGGAGGGTAGGAAATGGAAGAAACAAAGCTACATTTCAAACACCACCAGCCTGAACTAGTTTTTCCATGATGGGGAGAATGCTATGAAGAGGTTTGGTGGCTTCAACCGGGAAGAGCTTCCACCCCCTTGGGATGAGGTCTGCTACATCATCATAAAATATTTCACCCTTGAAGGACGGTATGGGTTCTTCTACTATTATCACCTTCCTTTCCTTAACCATCTTAGGAATAAAGATCTTATCTCCATTCCTTTTTTTCTATTGCACTCTATGGATTCTAATGTGAGAGATATTGCGGAAGCCAAGAAGAAAGGCGAGGACTTTACTATTCTACACCAAGGCCTTATCCTTCGCCTTTACAATTTCCACTTGGCCCTTTGCCCCCCTTGCATGATTTGTGTCCAAAATGTGCTTGAAAGCCAACCCCTAGCCATTGTTGCTAATAAACCTGACATAAGCCCTCCTCGAGTGCCTGAACTTGGCTCATGTAGTAAGAAGAATAAAAAGTGCCATTCAGAGGATGCAAAACCCTTAAGAAAGTGAGAATCCATGAAATTGACTCTGATGTGGAGATTACAGATCAGGATAACACTCCCTGCTGCTCTGTGAGATTGGCATCCAAACCCCCTAAGAAATCCTTAAGGGACCCCTCCTCATCCCATGAAACTGGGAATTCCATCCCCTCTGACAATGTGGCCCCATTTCAGTCCACCTCGACCCCCCACTCTATCAGCTCCACCCATGCTTCTGAGAGTCCAAAAAATTCCATAAGCCCATATGCCGGCCCCAAATCCTGGGCCAACTCTTCATCCCTTACTCTCAGGTTTGATAAAATGATGGTGGTGGAGGAAGTGAGCAGCATCAAGGAGGAAGCAGACTGCAAACTGGCGAACTTGGGAAAGAAAGTGAAGGGTATGTTTGAAAACCTGCAGGAAATTACCAGCAGAATGAAGGCCATTGAGAACAAGTTGCAGGACATCTCTAGGTTTGCTCTGAATGTTATGCACAACTCGGCGACCACTCTATGTCTCCTGCAGGAAAGCATAATCAAAGGTAAAGGAAAGAAAGACAAGGACTATAGGGACCTCTTTAAATTCCTCACCAAGGAATGGGTAAGGAAGCTCCTCCCCAAGAGGAGCCATGGAAAAAAGAAATAGTTGTGTTTTCTATGGTTTGGGTTTCTGGTTTTTTGAATGGCCCTAATGGCATGTCGGCTTATAGTTATGGTTTCTGGTTATGCTTGGACTTAACTATCGTTTGCCATGCATGGCATATTTTAATTAAGAATTTTATTTACTCGGTTAATATGCATAGATTGTTTAAAGTTTTTGATAGAGGAAGTTTCAAAGGTTGTGATTTTGTTGCTACTCTGATGATAGTTGGCTTGCCACTGTTTTTTTATCCGTACCTGGGATAGCCCCCTTGTTTTGGCTGCTTTTAATATCAAAAACATTATACACAAAAGCACAACATTTCTCTTCTAACATTGGCAAGATGCTTTGCAGCCCTTGTTTTTTATTACTTTTACTTTTCTAATTTTTAATTTATTTAAAATAAAATGTATATTATAATTTATACATCTTTAAATTATATTATATTTTGTATATTCACTTTTTAATATAAAGATAAGTATAATTTAAAGATGGTTAATATATATAGTTTTATTCATAAAATTTTATTGATGAATTTATTATTTTTTCAAAATTATAATATTACATCACATTTTATGATTTATCATGTAAATTGTTTAGCGTGTTTCTTAAATAGTCTTAAAGTAATTAATTATGCATTTGTAATTGTGTTTTTCTAAAATTAAAAATAGAATGTTAGTGTAGCGTCCTAAAATTGCGACACTTGCAATTTCGACTGCATTTCAGTCTTCACGATGGCGACGCAACACGCAACCTGAATGGAGACCCCGAAGCCTGCTCACGACACCAAAAACTGCATTTTTCAAGTACCCTGGCCTGAACCTCCTTGCACCCTGCTGTCCCGGGAGGTGGGACCAGAGCGCCCAGCGCCCTGGTCCCTGGGTCCTATTTTGGGCCCGGTCTCCTAAGGGGTCTCGGGTCTTTTTGTTTGCAATTTGGAAATTATCTTTCCTGGTCGGCCTAAGGTCGGGAAAATCAGTCTATCAGCCCTAATTGACAAGTATATAAACTACATTTTTCTCTCTCATTTGGGAGATGAAGAAGATATGTGTACAAAGCGTGGAAACTATACTCAAGCATTCAAGCATTCATTCCAAGTCTCCATTCAAGGCTAAGTGTTGCATTCAAGACAAGGATTCAACCATTGAAGAGGAGATCACTTACAACATACTACTACAACATACAACATACAACATCTAAACCTTTGCACATAAGGATACAAACATCCTTAGAACAAGGTATTAGTACTTGTTTTATAGTCATTTACATTTACAGCTCTTGCTTATTTCTTGGTTAATTCCAAAACCGGGGTTTGACCTAAAGGCAAACCCCTAATCCCTAACCCCCCAATCGTCTTCGCTTTTCTGTGTGTAGGTTGCAGGTACGCGGCTAAGATTGAAGATCTGGAATCCTTGTGTAGAGACGAACAGATCCCCCTTCGTTTCGCGGATTTTTCGGAGGACCGTGGCGCCGGGCGCCATCGTCCCCACAACTTTTGCTCAAATTTGCAGGACAACGCCGTGTCGACATTTTACTGCTAATTCCAGGTCCGCGGCTTCATACTGTATTCCTATCTCAGTTTATAAGCGAATCTTTGTCACTTTCTATGTATTCCTAGCTTAATTCTTCTATGCACATTCTTTACAAAAGAGGGTAGCCTTGCTGTCTTAACCCTTGAAACTCATTTAGCATCCAATCTTGCATTGCGTGGGATTGGATCTTGTGGGTTTCAACCCCTCTTTTGAATGTAAAGTCTCCCCCCTAAGTGAAAACCATCGAATCCTAGCGAACCTCCCTTCTCTCTCCTTGGAGTTGGAAGAGGGGAGAGCAACTAGGGTTCGATCGCGATTTTTCCGCTTTACATTTTGGTGAACCCGACATGAACATCCTTTCTGATTTTTCATGCTTAGATCTGAAAAAATTGATTACATTTCCATGTTTGATCTTTTGCAAAATTTTAGAGGTGATTGCATAAAAACCCTGAAATTTCTTTTTAGTAATTAAACTTGTGAAATTTTTAATTGTTAATGCTTGTTTCAGATCTGTCCTTCTATTACAAATTATCAATTCATATCTATGCTTTAATTTTGAAAATTAAGTGGTTAAGCGTCAAAACCCTAATTTTTGAAACCCTCTTGATTCAACCTTTGTTCGACAATTTCACCGATCAAAACATCTCCAAATCAGCTGTAACTTTGGATTCCGCAATAAAATCACAATATCTTTCATCCCTGAAAATTTGAAAAAAAGTTGCGAGGACCGTGGCGCCGAGCGCCATCATCCCCGACATTTTTTCCGAAATTTCGGGAGCGAGATCTTACTGTATTTTTCTGCTAAAATCCAGAATTTTGGCTGATTTTATCAATTTTAACACCTTCAAAATTACAGTCAAAGTTGGTCTTGTGATTGCTTGGATTAAGGCTTTTAAACATTCAAAAATTATTGAAACTGAAATTTTGTGTCAAAATTGTGTTCTTACTGTCCTAAATCTGAAAAGTGTGTTTGCATTCATTAAAAATTTCAGTGCTTTATTCAAATTCTTGCATTTTGTGACTTTTGAAATTAAGTGCTTAATTACAACAACTTTGATTTCCGCTTTCAAAATTGAATTTTGCGTGAAATTGAGTCAATTTTTGAATTTCAAAACTTGCATTGCTTTTGACATTCCCTCTAAAATCATAAAATTCAAAATTTCAGTTTCCCTCTCTTTTCCAAAATTCAAATTTTGCATTTTTCGACAATCTGGGTAGGGTTCAATTTTGAGATTGCAACTTTAATTTGGCCTATCTACAGATCGTAAAATCACTCAATTTTTTCAGATTAGCTCTAAAATCATCATACCTTTCATCCCTGCAAATTTCAAAAAAAGTTGCAAGGACCGTGTTGCACTCCGAGTGCCACGGTCCCGGACATTTTTTCCAAAATTTCGGGAGACTGTTGTGATTGCATTTAACAGCTTAAATCCAGAAGATTGGCTGATTTTACTGAAAATTGCTACCTCTAAAATCAAAATTTTCTCTTCTTCTCTAGTGCATGAGTTTTACAACAATAAGCCCTACTTACACTATTCCCGTTAGACGAAGCTGTAGAATTAAGTCTTTCCGAGGTTTAACTACTGAGGAGATGGAACCTAATTTGAATAGCCTTTTTAACGAGGACATGGGTAATTCCTCTAATCCTCCTAATGATGAAGAAGCTCTCCATGAGGTTTTTGTAGAACAAATTTCGAAATTGGATAACCAATTTGACGATTTTCACCAATGGATGTCTCATGAGTACCCTAATAGTCAAGCTCTTCCTTTAATTGAGGGTCTAAAACGTATGCTTCAAAATGATAAGAATAGAATTGATATTTTGCGTGGTATTTCACACATTGTGAATTCGAACGTGATGCCTATGAAGAGCTGTGCCGAAACTTTAGGTTATACACAACCTCCTACACAAGTCAATCATTCTATTCCTTTGATGACTTCTATTGCTAGCATACCTACCTTTACATCAAACATAATGGCTACTTCTACACAAGACATTCCTCCTGTGATCACTAGTCATGGGGGCAATCCTTCCTTTTCAATTAACCCTCTTCCTTCATTCAATCCGACTTCTTCATTCACTCCTTCAATGAGTGTTCCTATTACATCTTCACAAATGAACATGACGCAAGGGGGCAATTCATTTAATCATTCCATTCCTCCTTGTAGTGTTCCTCCTGTCCAATCATCTCCTATGACTAATTATCATAGGGTCCCACCACCTTACTCTTTACCTTCTTTCAATAACATAACACCTCCATCTCAATCTAACACATCTAATATGAACTCTTCGACTGAAGCGACCATTAACAATCTTGCACAAACTGTCTCTTCTTTACAGCAACAAATTGCCTCTATGAATCAATCTAAGTTTAGTGTGCCCACATTTGATGTTGCGAGCCCACTTTCTCTTGACATTGTTCGAGCTATTCCCCCTAAACATGTTGAAATTCCACATTTGGAACTTTATAATGGTAAAGGTGATCCTCTAACACATGTTAAGACTTTTCAAACAATATGTATTGATTTTGCTTATGACCCAAGGTTGCTTGCAAAACTGTTTACTAGAACATTAAGAGACAAAGCCCTACAATGGTATTGCTCGTTGCCTTCCTATTCTATTACTTCTTTCGAACAACTTGCAAATGCTTTCATTCAACAATTTCAAAACAATATAAGTCCTAAAGTTACTTTGATTGATTTAATGCATTGTAAACAAGGTGTTAAAGAAAAAGTGACTGATTTCATTGGTAGATATAAGCATTTGTATGCTCAAATTTCTTTTCTCGTGCCTGACAATGATATTCAAAGAATCTTTATTTCTAATTTAAAAAAAGATATTCGAGACAAACTTTTGTTTTCTGAGTTTACTTCTTTCCAACAGTTGTGTGCAACTCTTCACAATTATCAACTGACTGTGAGTCAAATGGAACAATCACATCCTATGGCTCCGAGTGATAAGGGTGATAGCAGTCAACAACCATTTGGGAAGTTTAAACCGAACAGAGATTCCATCAAATTCAATGAAAACATCATCAACAACAATGTGAATGCAGCATCAGGTGTGCCTCCTATTTCTAAATTTTTCAAGAAAGAAAGAAAGTATACTCCTTTGAATGAATCATTGCATAGTATTATGAAGAAATTATTGGAACAAAATGTGCTTACTCTTCCTCCTATAAGACAAATTGATCCTGCAAAGATTACTTCACCTTATTTTGATAACAAAGCCTTTTGTCAATTTCATCGTCAGCCTGGGCATGATACTGAAAAATGTTTTTCTTTAAAGGGTAAAATTCTAGATTTGATTGATAATAATACTATCCCTGTTTCTGGAGTGAATGATAAAGGCAACACATCTGTAGCTCCTCCTAACCAAAATCTTCAGATTTTCACTGATCCATTACCTTCTCATACCTCTAATGCGGTTGAGACTAACGATTCCTCTCTTTCATCTGACGGTCTTGTGTCTATGACTCCAAATGTGATTAACTTTGTAGAGCAGCAAGAAAACCCTAAAGAACCTTCCATCACATTTGATTCCAATGAAACCATTAGGGCACCTGATGGTCCTTTATACATAGTTGCAAAAGTCAAGAATACACCTTGCCGTGGAGTGCTTATTGATCCTTCGTGCATGGTTAATGTTATTACTGAAGAATTTCTTTTTACTTTGCAATTGAATCAAGTGATTTATGACAAAACAGATGTGATTGTGAAACTATTTGATGCATTTTCTTCTCCTGCAATTGGTTCTGTTACATTGCCTATTGAGGTCTATAACAAATCCCTTGATGTGAACTTTGCTATTATTCCATCTTCCGAACAATTTCGTGTGAAGCTTGGCTATCCTTGGCTATCGTCCATGAAAGCTATTGCTTCTCCTATTCATAAGTGTTTGAAATTTCCCCATAATGGTGAAGTTGTTACTGTCAATCATAGTCTCTTTAAACCAGCTGAAAGAACCTCTAGTGTTCCTCTTGATTACTTTTGGCCTAAACAATTCCAATCCCTTCCTCCGCGAAGTGATCATCTTTTCAAATCTTATCAAAAGTGGAAAACAGATATGATCCTATCTTTAAGTGAACCTAGAACACCTAAACTTGACATTCCTATCATTCTTGAGAAGGAAGTTCTTCCTTTGAAAGATAAAACTAATGTCTTTCCTCAAGAAGATTCCCAACCCATCCCTATGGATGTGACTATGTCTATGTCTAATAAACTTCCTAAAAGTAGACCTATACCTCCTCGTCATGATGGACTTGGTCTCCTTCCTAAACCAAATATTCCTCCCTTATATGGAGCAGTTCCTCCTCCTTCCTTTTATAGAGAGAAGAGACCTTCTTCTTCTCCTATTATCCAGCCTAAGAGACCACAACCTAAACACCCAAGTGATAGGGATAGGAACATTCCTCCTCCTCAATCTTCTTCACTTCCTACTAAGACTAGACGAAATCGTTTTGCATGTGAACGCCGACGAAAGCGTCGTCTTAGGGCTCAAGCAGCTGCTTCTCAAACTTTGCCATCTCCAAAAACACCTTCAACGAGCATTATTCCATTTTCTCCTCAGCCGGACATTGAGCCTAAATCTCCTAAACATAAGATGCATGATGGTATTGATCCTGTGCGAGTTAAAGATCCTATTTTTATAAATCTTGATGATGATATAGATGAAAATGTTATTCATGATGAAAATATTACTTCTCTTGCTTCTGATAGTGAATATGAACTTGTTGATGTTGATAACCATTTATCTAATGAATTTTCTAAAGCACTTATCCTAGCTCCTAGACAAGAACAATGTGGCTCGGAACATGAACATAGCCCTTGTTTGGATCTTGTGATAGCTCCATCTGCCGTGTTCAATGTTCCTCCTCTAGCGTGTTCCCTGCCTTCCCGAAACATTGATCAGCAAGATCGGGGGGTAGATGACGTGCTAGACTAGTTACATTAGCATAGCAGATTCTCTCCTCCTCTCTTGTGTTACTTCTTCTATATGTTATTCTCATTCTTCTATTTGTTGTCCTTAGTGTTGTCTACTTGAGAACGATGCAAAGCATTGAGATCTCTCGATCTCTCTCATGTTGACTCAAAAGACACATGTGTTCCCTTCTTCTAGGTGACCTTCCTTGATTGGGGAATGAAGAACAATTATGCATACATACATATGATATATACATGACTTATCATACAGCATACTGACCCCAAGGAAAGCGAAGTCACCTTGTGCTTTGTGTTTTGTGTCTATTATCCTTGGGCTTATCTCACACTTGGGGGCTAAATCCTTGTGATAACGTGCTCCTTTCCTTTCTCATTCTTATGTGTATCACTACGTTAAAACAATCACCCCCGGTGAGGCGTGTGTGATCGCTTTAACGTAGGGGGGCATACATCCCGTTCATTTCTTTTCAAGATACTTGAGAATTTCTTGGCAAATTTAGCTTTGCCTTGAAAATTCTTGATATCTTTCTTGCATGACTCATAGTGAGGGAACCTTACTACTGACAGTCATGGTTCTCCTTCGTGATCTTCCCTTTTACTTTGTCAATCGAAGTCGTAAGATCCTTAGTCCACTGGGGGCTTGGTGTGTCTTGCCTCCTTGACGTGGTGAAAGTTTTTCAATGTTGTTTCCTTGTACTTTACCGGAAGTATGAGCATACATACTCCCGCTAAAGTGGGGGTTAAATGTAGCGTCCTAAAATTGCGACACTTGCAATTTCGACTGCATTTCGGTCTTCACGATGGCGACGCAACACGCAACCTGAATGGAGACCCCGAAGCCTGCTCACGACACCAAAAACTGCATTTTTCAAGTACCCTGGCCTGAACCTCCTTGCACCCTGCTGTCCCGGGAGGTGGGACCAGCGCGCCCAGCACCCTGGTCCCTCAGGACCAGGGCGCCAGCGCCCTGGTCCCTGGGTCCTATTTTGGGCCCGGTCTCCTAAGGGGTCTCGGGTCTTTTTGTTTGCAATTTGGAAATTATCTTTCCTGGTCGGCCTAAGGTCGGGAAAATCAGTCTATCAGCCCTAATTGACAAGTATATAAACTACATTTTTCTCTCTCATTTGGGAGATGAAGAAGATATGTGTACAAAGCGTGGAAACTATACTCAAGCATTCAAGCATTCATTCCAAGTCTCCATTCAAGGCTAAGTGTTGCATTCAAGACAAGGATTCAACCATTGAAGAGGAGATCACTTACAACATACTACTACAACATACAACATACAACATCTAAACCTTCGCACATAAGGATACAAACATCCTTAGAACAAGGTATTAGTACTTGTTTTACAGTCATTTACATTTACAGCTCTTGCTCATTTCTTGGTTAATTCCAAAACCGGGGTTTGACCTAAAGGCAAACCCCTAATCCCTAACCCCCCAATCGTCTTCGCTTTTCTGTGTGTAGGTTGCAGGTACGCGGCTGAGATTGAAGATCTGGAATCCTTGTGCAGAGACGAACAGATCCCCCTTCGTTTCGCGGATTTTTCGGAGGACCGTGGCGCCGGGCGCCATCATCCCTACAACTTTTGCTCAAATTTGCAGGACAGCGCCGTATCGACATTTTACTGCTAATTCCAGGTCCGCGGCTTCATACTGTATTCCTATCTCAGTTTATAAGCGAATCTTTGTCACTTTCTATGTATTCCTAGCTTAATTCTCCTGTGCACATTCTTTACAAAAGAGGGTAGCCTTGCTGTCTTAACCCTTGAAACTCATTTAGCATCCAATCTTGCATTGCGTGGGATTGGATCTTGTGGGTTTCAAACCCTCTTTTGAATGTAAAGTCTCCCCCCTAAGTTGAAACCATCGAATCCTAGCGAACCTCCCTTCTCTCTCCTTGGAGTTGGAAGAGGGGAGAGCAACTAGGGTTCGATCGCGATTTTTCCGCTTTACAGTTAGAAACTTAGGTAGAATATTAAATGAAAAATTTTAAAGGCAAATTTGTTATTAAATATATTTATGTATTACTATATATGATACATTATTTTAACATAATATAAATTATTAAATATATTTTAAATATTATTATATTTTAAAACTATATATTTATATTAACTATTATATATTTTTAATGTTTGTGAGCACTGTTGAGTTTTCTTGATGCTTTGTTTTCTACTAAGATCTACTAGATGTTTTATAATTTAATAGTATTGATACTAAGTTTATCTTTCAGATAATGTTATTTAATATTAAGTATACTGAATCAAAAGAAATTACATTATGAATATTTGTTGCTCCAGATTGTTTTGATAAAAAAGTAACAATATTATTTTTACATCTGATAACATAATATATCAAAATATAATCTTCATCAACTAGTCCCAAGCACCTATGATGCTATTACTATATTCAACTTTATCATAGTCATATGTGTCGAGTGGTGGCACAATGAAATTTGGGTCAATCTCTTTACATTCATATTGGATTGCTACTTTTTTAATTTCTTTGGTAACTCATCTAGTTTAGGTTTGGTGATCTTTTTCTCATCCAAGTATTTGTTTAGTGGCTCACGAATCTCTTTCTTCAGGTTCTTTCTTTGCTATGGGAAAAAGTGTTGATTTAATCTCTATTTTGTGCAATATTGTGATGCCCTCTTTCAATAATATAATGAATCGGTCCTTTGGTATCTCCATTGCATAGATGAGTTCACCATAGAACTCACTAAGATGCCTCTTTTTTCCTTGAAATGCCTCATCATTCCTCTTCTTCCATATCAATCACAAAATTTCAATATTAATAATAAGCCAAAATTTATTCACCTCAAAGTTAAATGCATAAACATAACCAACCAAAATCTCATGCCAAGAAAAACCAATTCCAACATTCCAATCAATTGGCTACCCAAAAAATAAAGATCACATATTAATAGCATACTTGCATTTAAAAGTGCATACTTAAAAGTTTCAGGCAATTCACAAAATTCACAAATTCTAGTAGAAAGACCATACTTATGTAAACATGATCCACAGTAAGATTTTTTTAAATAAACAATCAACAAAAGTAGGCTTTTTTTGGTTCTATAAAGTTTTTTCAAATATGGAGAATTTTATCAAACCATTGGGTATCAAGCCAATTAAGGTTTTGGGACTATCTAAGCTATTTAAATACCTCTCTCAAGCCCATTAACATATGTAGTGTCATAAAATTATAAACCTAGCAATTTTTTACTGCATTAGGGTTCTCACGCACGTGAGATCCTCTAGCTTGATCAAAGACCGGAGACTGCTCAACCCTCAGAATCATACTTAAAAGTTTCAGGCAAGTCACAAAATTCACAAATTCTAGTAGAAAGACCATACTTATGTAAACATGATCCACAGTAAGATTTTTTTAAATAAACAATCAACAAAAGTAGGCTTTTTTTGGTTCTATAAAGTTTTTTCAAATATGGAGAATTTTATCAAACCATTGGGTATCAAGCCAATTAAAGTTTTGGGACTATCTAAGCTATTTAAATACCTCTCTCAAGCCCATTAACATATGTAGTGTCATAAAATTATAAACCTAGCAATTTTTTACTGCATTAGGGTTCTCACGCACGTGAGATCCTCTAGCTTGATCAAAGACCGGAGACTGCTCAACCCTTAGAATCAACTTCTTCTTTGGCCTCTGCACCACCCTGTCTGCACTCTGCCTTGGAGAAAGGGGTAGGATAGGGGTATGGTGCCCCTATCCCTCTAGGATAGGGGCATGGCACCCTTTTCCTCCCAGGACAGGGGTGTGGCACCACCGTCCCTGTCCTATTTTGGGGCAGTACCCCAGAATTAGCTTCTTCCTTGGCCTCTGCACCACCTTGTCATAGAAGGTTGTGCAGTGAGTGGTAAAACTCCCCCAATGTCGACCTGTGATGAAAATCAAATTCATTGACATGTATTTAAGGGGCATTCATCCTCTCATTTGCATAAGGTGGAAGTGGGTCAAGTTGCAAAATTATGATCAAGCATTCAAGAGCATTCAAGCATCCCTTTCAAGCATTGAACATTCTCAAGTTTCCCTTCAAGGCTAGGTATTGCATTCAATTCAAGGATTCAACCATTGAAGAGGAGATTGATTCTAACATTCAATTCCACACAAACATTTCTATCAACATTGCTATCACAATCTCCCTTGAGGTGATTTACATTTCAGTCTTTCATTTATATCTACTTGCAAGTACTTTCTTTCATTGCTTGGTTAATTCCAAAACTGGGGTTTGACCTAAAGGCAAACCCCCAATCCCAACCCTTTTCCTCTCTTTTTTATGTGTAATTTGTAGGTGTGCAGCTGTACTTTCAGATTCGGGCTCCATTTGTAGAGGTGGAAAAACCCTTTTCGTTTCGTGGATTTTTTGGAGGACCGTGTACATTCTTGCCACAATTCGGGAAACTTTTCCTCAAATTTGCATGGTGACTTCATCTCAACATATTACTGCTAGATCCAAGTGCATAGCTTCATCCCATATCTCGATCTTAAGTTATAATCAGTTCTTTGTCACTTTTGTACTACATAATTCAATCAATTCCTTTCCATTTCAAACAAGAAGAGGGGATTAACTTATTATTCCCATTTCACTCAAAATTATATCTTCTTTTTTGAAAGTTGAATCTAGTGAGTTCTCCTCTCCTCTTCCAATGTAACTAGGTGAAAAGTGTTTGAAGGGAAATCTGTAGTGAAATTCTCATCTCTCCTTGGAGGGAAAGGGTAGTTTTCCTCTTGATCTCTCATTCACATTTCACCACTTTACATTTTGGTGAACCCAACATCTTGCATGCTTTCCTTTGAACAAAATTGCATATTTTTCATTTGCAAGTTTAAATTTTCTGCAAACTTAGTGGTTAAATTGTTAAAAACTCTAGTTTTTCAAATTAAAATTGAACTTGTGATTTGTTAAAATGGCTTGTGGTTATCTTAGATCTGAAAATTGCTTTGTTTTATCAAATTCAATTTCCTCATTGTCTTGTTCAATTTGCAAATACAATTTACAAAATTAAGAGGTTACTTGTTAAAACCCTAATTTTCAAAAATCATCTTGAGCTTGTGCAAAAATTGGATTTCCATTTAATTTTCGGATTTCTGATTGTTCTCAAACTTGTCTTCATTCCTACAATTCAAAATTTCAATTTCCCTCCTTTTCCCCAAAATTCAAATTTTAAAATTAAGTGGTTAGGTCATAAAAATCCTAATTTTTAAATTTAATTGGATTTTGTGCAAATTTCAAATTAATTTCATTCAAATTAAGATTCCTAAACATTTTCAAAGGTGTCCCTATCCATTAGGTTTGACCTTTTTCAAAATTGCAATTCAATTCCTCTTTTTCTTCAAAACCCTAATACGGTCCTATTTTTACATTTGAAACTTCATTTCGCCCATCTAGAAATCGTAAAATTTGCCAAATTTTTGGGTTTAGCTTTCAAATCATCGTAATATTCATCCCTGAATTTTTTTTGAAAAAATGTTGGTCAAACCCTGTGTGTTCCCGCCACAGTCCTTGGCTTTTTTCTCGAAATTTCAAGAGACTATTATGACTATATTTAATAGCCTAAATCCAGAACATTGGCTAATTTTGTTGATTTTTTATCCCTCTAGAATCAGAAATACCTCCAAAATTCAACATTTCAAATTTCAATTTTTTTTTTAAAATTAAGTGGTATTCCCTTGTCCCTAATTTTAAAATTCCAATTTCCTTTCATTTTTGGAAATTGTGTCATCCTCTTCCTCCAACAAAGTTCAAATTGTTTAATCATTATTTTCTTAAATCTTGCATTAATCAAATTTGTAAGATTTGCTCCAAAATTCAAAATTCAAATTTTCCTTCTAGTACATGAGTTTTACCACTATTAGTCCTACCTATCCTATCCCCGTTAGATGAAGCATTAGAATTAAGGTTTCCCAAGGTTTAATTACCGAGGAAATGGAGCCTAATTTGGGTGACTTATTTAATGAGGATCATGCTAATTCTTCCCATCCTAATCATGTCCCTATTCACCCCATTGATGAATCTCATGATGAAGAAGAAGCTTTAACTAGGGTTTCTATAGATCAACTTTCTACATTGGACAATCAATTTGATAACTTTCAACAATGGATGTCCCAAGAAAACCCTAATAGTGAAGCTCTTCCCTTAATTGAAGGCCTTAAGTGCACAATTCAAAGTGATAAGAATGGAATTGATATATTGTGTGGCATTGCACATATTATGTATTCTAATGTCATGCCTATCAAGAGTTGTGTTGAAACCCTTGGCTATTCACAACCTCCAACACAAGTCAATAATTCTATTTCTTTAACTACTCTTATGACTATTATTCCTACTTTTACCTCCAACATCATGGATACATCAACTCAAAGTGTCATTCCTACAACCATTGGTCATGGGGGAAATCCCTCTTCTTCATTTAATCCTCCATCTTTACCTATGTCTTCCATAAGTATTCCTACTATTCCTCAACCAATCAATGTGACACAAGGGGGAAATTCCTTCAACAACTTTATTCCTCCTTGAAGTGTCCCTTTTCCTACCCAATCATCACCTATGCCTACTTATCATAATTTCCCACCACCCTATTCTCAGTCCATGCCTTTCTTCAATAACATCACACCACCTTCTCAATCAACTATGTCTAAAATCAATTCTTCTACCGAGATGACAATTAACAATCTTGCTCAAATTGTGTCTTTCTTACAACAACAAATTGCTTCTATGAGTCAATCCAGGTTTACTGTGCCCACCTTTGATGTTGCGAACCCACTTTCTCTTGATATTGTTAAAGTCGTGCCACCTAAACATGTTAAGATCCCTCAATTGGAACTCTATAATGGAAAAGGTGATCCTCTTACGCATGTCAAAACATTTCAAACCTTGTGTACTGATTTTTCTTATGATCAAAGATTGCTTGAAAAATTGTTTACAAGAACACTAAGACATAAGGATTTACAATGGTATTGCTCTTTGCCTTCTTATTCTATCACTTCCTTTCAACAACTAGCAAATGCTTTCATCCAACAATTTCAAAACAACATTGGTCCTAAAATCACTTTGATTGATTTAATGCATTGTAAACAAGCTGTTAAAGAAAAAGTGACTAATTTCATTGGTAGATATAAGAATTTGTTTTCTCAAATTTCTTTTCATGTACCTGATAATGATATTCAAAGAATTTTCATTTCTAATTTACAAAAAGATATCAGGGAAAAGCTTCTTTTGTCTGAGTTTACTTCCTTTTCGCAGTTGTGCGCAACACTCCACAATTATCAACTAGTTGTGAGTCAAATGGAGAAATCTACTCCTATGGATCTCAATGATAAGGGGGGATTGTTCAACAACCGTTTGCAAAATTCAAACCAACAAAAAGCTTCATCAAGTTCAATGATACAATCAACAACCACAATGTGAATACTACAATAGGTGTGCCTTCTATTTCTAAATTTTTCCAAAGAGAAAGACAATTTACTTCATTGAATGAATCTTTACATAGTATTATGTCCCAGTTGTTGCACATAAATGTTATCAAACTTCCTCCTATAAAACAAATTGATCCTTCTAAACTTGCATTTCCTTATTTTGATAACCATTCCTTTTGTCAATTTCATCGTCAACCTGGTCATGATATTGAGAAATATTTTACATTGAAGAATAAGATCCAAGACTTGATTGATAATAATACTATATCTGTGGCAAGTGTGAATGATAAAGGGAATAAATCAGTAGCTCCTCCTAACCAAAATATTAAGATTTTCATTGATCCCTTGCCTTCTCATACCTCTAATGTTATTGAGATTGTGCCTAATTCTTTTTTTTCTGAAGAATTCACCTCTATGGCTCAAAACTTGGTTAATATGGTAGAAACACAAGATACGCCTAAGGATCCTTGTATTGCATTTGACCCTAGCAAGACCATTAGAGTACTCGATGGCCCTTTATGCATAGTTGTGAAGGTTAAGGATATCACTTGTCGTGGTGCCCTTATTGATCCCTCTTGCATGGTTAATGTCATAACTAAAGAGTATCTTTTCACTTTGCGATTGCATAAACCAATATATGATGCTTCTAATGTGGTTGTGAAGTTATTTTATGGCTTCTCTTGTCCTTCCATTGGTTCTATCACCCTTCCTCTTGAAGTTCATACTAAATCTAGGGATGTTGAATTTGTTATCAATACCCTCTTTAAGAAAATTTTGTGTGAAGTTGGGTTATCCTTGGCTATCTTCCATGAAGGTTATTGCTTCTCCAATACACAAGTGTCTGAAGTTTCCTCACAATGGAGAACTCATAACCATGAACCATAGCTTATTTCATCCATCCGAAAGAAGCCCCAGTGTTCCTATTGATTTATTTTGGCCGAAATAATTTCAATCTCTTCCATCAAGGAGCAATTCTCTTTTTCAATCTTATAAAAAATGGAAGAGAGATATGATCTTATCCTTAAGTCAACCTAGATCTCCAACACTTAGCATTCCTATTATTCTTCAAGATGAGGTTCTTCCCCTCATGGATAGAACTAATCTCCCTCCTAAGGAAGATCATCAACCTATTCCTATGGATGTGAATTTACCTTCTCTTAAGGAGAACAACAATATTCTTCCTAAGGTTAGACCTATACCTCCTCCTCATGATGGACCTAGTCTCCTTCCTACACCTAATATTCGTCCTTTCTATGGTGTAGTTCTACCTCCTTACTCTTATTAAGAGAAGAGGCTTGCTTCTCCTCTTGTTCAACCAAAAAGACCTCAACCTAAACATTCAACTATCAAGGAGAAAAACATTCCTACTTTTTCAAGTGTTCCTCCTCCTTCTCAGCCTTCCACTAATACTTGACAAAATCGTTGGGGGAGAGAACACCGACGAAGACACCATATTCGCGCCTGTGAAGCTATCCCTCACAATACTCAATCTCCTCAGACTCCGACAGTCGGCATGATTCCCTTTTTCTCCCAAGAAGGATGTTCAACCTACATCTCCAAATCATAAGTTGCACAAAACATATGATGGTTTTACTCCTATTCATGTTCTTGCTCCGCTTTCTCTAAACTTTGATGAAGAAATGGGTGAAAATGTTATTCATGATGGCAATACAACTCCAAATGCTTCTAATAGTGAGTATGAATATTCCCTATCGCCTGAAAAAAATACCTCCCAGAAAAAACTTGTCAAAAAAATTTACCAACGAATGAAAAAGGAAGGCGATGCCAGAAAAAAATCCGACAGCGGCAAGGTTGTTGAAGGTGGGCATGGCGAGGGCGGTGGCACCAGAAAAGTGGTGCCTACTGAAAATAGCAGACACTGGCAATGGTGGGGCAATTTTTATGCCAATGATGGTGGGGCAAGGAGGTTGATGGAGGTGGGGTAGGGTCCACGACTTGCTAAAGGCCGTATGGACCTGCAAAGGCCGATGAGCCCGCCTTTTTTTTTTTAAAGTTTTAAAAAAAAAATTAGTTTTTTTTTTCGGTTAACCTTTTTTCCTTTGAAAAATAAAATAAATCAAAAAACAAATTGATTTTTTGTCAAAAAAATACCATTTTTTCGAAATGTGTGCAGGCGATTGTACAGTCCTATGACTAGGGAGGGAGAATAGGCCTAGATGCTCCTGTAACTAAAAATAGTTGAATTATATATCAAAATTTGTGGAATCAACCTTCTAAAGCCAACCATGACATTTGTTTTTGCCTAAATTCCTCCAAAAAATAGTCGCCCCCTTGATCACAAAAAAAAGTTGAATCTTCGAACCCTCATAGATTTGGAAAAAAAATGGATATTATTGTTAAACTCAACATTACTTGTAGCATCTATGCTAGAAGGGGTTCTTTTCATAAGAAACATCTAGTCATCAATGTTTGGGTTTGCATCTCTTAGATTTGTCAAAAGTTGATGAAATCTTTGTTGTTGTACGTTTTCTCCATCTTGTCTAAATTTTTTATCTAATGTAATCATAGTTTTGAATTCCTCCCAGAGTAACTTTGCTCATTTGTTCCTGTCATATGCTGGTCTATCATTGATCGGAGGCAGTTGGCCCAAATCTCCAACCAAAATCATAGATATTTCTGAAAGATAATTATAAAAAAAAAATCAAAACAATATAGTAATATTGTAGAAGTTTCTTAGATATGAATTACATTAGGTATTATATTAAATAGTTGTTTTCATGAGTCATAATGAAAGGTGTACCCATTAAGCTTCTATGTGCATTTTGTGGGAGTGCTTGTCGGGGTCGAGAATCTATGTTTTCTAGCATGTTTTAACCAATGAAGCTCATTTCATCAATCAAAATATATTTGATATGTTCCTTCTCTTCTTGAAAACTTGTATGTCTTGTTCCTTCTAGTTGAGAAAAATCTTTCAATTTCGAATAAATTGTATAGGCTCCTATATTGAATATTGCAACTCTTGTTGGTGAAAGTAATAGAATGGGAGAACGATATGGGATTGCTGCATTTTGAAGAGCTTGACTAATGGCACCAATTAAATATGACTTTCGTGTTCCTACCATTTCTTGTATTATCATGAAAAGTGGCTCTCCATTTTGATTTGTATGGTAGTGTGTCATAATTATGTTGATCGCTTTTCTTTGTTTATTACTGAGGTTTGCATAGTTGATGGATTGTGGTACATTATCATTCGTGAGACATCCATGATCTCTCATGCTGGTTATGAAATTAATTTCTCTAATTGTGTACTCTTCACCTTGATATTCATGAGACCAATTTGTATGCCTATCAATATCTCTTCTACCCAACATATCTATTTCAGAATTTTCTATATTTTGGCCATGATGCAATCCAAATATAATATCGCATTCATGCTTTGTGGTATTTCTTTGAATAGGTTCATCACCTTCAATTTCAGAATCCTAGGTATTTTCAACACTTTTTGTAGTTGTTGTTCGATCCACATGCCAAGGATTGTAGTTGAACGATTCCCAATTTGCTATTGTGGAATCATTATCGTGACCAACATCTCTTTCTATGTCACAAAATAGTTTGTACAATAATAAATTTGATAGACAAAATTCAATCCATTTATCTGAATCGCGTAGAGGAATAGATACAAACCTAGGGAAAAATCTGATAATAGATGGCTTTTGTCTCAGTTCCCATTTATTGTCTCTTCTTCATTTAGGATTATATATCCATGATCTAGCTGCATAAATCAATGAGACATCTTACATAAGAGGCCTTGTTTTATATCCATCAATGAGAGATCATTTGTTCTTCATTGGTCTCTTCAGTATGTATAGCTACAGGTTTGAATATTTTACAAGAAACATTTAGATTAACAAATGTTTTAGTACTCTCTACTAATAGAAGTTTTAGCAACATGTGACATGTTTCCTAAGCTCCAATGTCTCTCTCTATAACTGTCTCTGCTAGAAGTCTTCTATATGCTTGTGCAGCCAAATCATCAACATTTTCCATGTTTGACAGACGCATCAACATTTGGTTGTATGTTTTTGATTTTTTCTCTACTTTTGTTGCATACTTTGCAATATATTTTATTACTACATGATTGGAAAGAATAGGTTGCTAGTCTATATTTGCTCTCCACAATTGTAGTATGTAGCGATTATGTGTACATTGACTCTTTGATCATTTCTTGTTGGTTCAATTTTTTTGTCTCATGTTTCAATGTCTTCATATAATTTGGATCCCCCTAGATTCAATGGCCAAGGAGCATTATACCTACAATGAATATGAACTCACATATCTTATTGATTTTCATATTTTTTGTATATTTAAACATCACTTTAATATTTTTATTAATGTACTTACGTACAAACCATTCTACCTCCTTTTTTTCGTAGGCATGCACCCTCCCTAGAGACTGTGTCATTCTACACAGTTTAGTATCTATTCATAGTCACGTTTAATAGCCATCTCAACAAGTTGTGTTGTATTTTTCAAACATGGATGTTGAGGGAGACTTTGAAATGACTATAATAGGAATATAAATGGACGTGTTAGTTATACTATGAAGTATAAGAAGATTGTGAGATATGTTAGATATATGTGTTTGGATTTTTGGGTACATGCCTGCATATTTTGTTGATGTGGATCTTGTCTAGGATTCCTTACATTAACAATGGAATGAAAATACCTTTCAACATTTTTTGTTGCTCCTCATTTGACCAATCAATATTGTACATATTTGGTGCTCCAGTCATCCAGATGAATCCATGCACATGTGGTGACCCTCTATGTTGCCACTCATATCTAATCCAATAATGTTTTATATCCATTCCCTTTTCTAGAATCTCTTTTCTAAATATTGAATGTCTTACATGCATGTATTGTGCGACTATCTAAGGATAGTCTATGACATTTTGTTTTCACCAAATTTGAGCTTCTCGTGGATTACTTGGCAATGTGCCTAGCATTAATGCATACAAATCAGGCTAATACATATATGCAACACTCAATGTAAATAATATTGTAGGAGAGCCTATTTGATGAATCATGTTAGTCAATTTTGCATGACATTTGGTCGAATATGACCTTGCACCCCTCAATTCGGTTCCAAACCACATTAGTCTATCAGCTAGATAGGACTGTGACATATTTTCCATGTGTTGGTGTAATTCATTAATGGTGATTGGCATGTATTGAAGACTTCTTTTCACAAATATAGTTGATGAACTTTGTGCATGGTGTCTCATTATCATATTCGTCATAAAATATTTGAATCTCGGATGGCAACCAAAATGATGGTCCTTATATTGCAATAGGTGCTTCACAAATTCATGTAGATGCACTCACCTCATTTGAGGTTCTAACCAGTCACAACATCCATTAGGAAATAATGTAGAGAATGCCATATCAAGTAATCTTGATATGACATACTCATTAACAAGAGATGCACCAAACCCTGGCCAATCAATTAATGTTGTTGGATATGTGTCATGGTTATTAACCCATGCATGAATCAATTCCATCTCTCTTTGAGCATTAGGAAGTTTGGAAGCCATTGATGTTGTGTGGTCAATCATATCACTTTCATCTATGTCCATCATTGGACCCACAAATATCATTTCATTTGCATCATAATTGAATTCCATGTACATTGTTCTCAATCTGTGAAAAATATTTTCATCACAATTTCTTGATAGATTGTCGAGAGAATTTTTATCAATTCTAACATTAGAGTAAAAAATTTCATGGTCTACTTTGTAATTAAGCACTTTATACACATGATCTCTATTGACTGTAAAGTTATAATTGGTTCCACGTTGATCCCTTCTTCGAACGATAATGATTGGCAAATGATTTATTGTATGTGGCAAAATGTTTGAAACATGTTCAACATTTTGTGGAAAACTTATCATGTATCCTTTGTATTTATATTGGCTATCTATTGCATATGTTAATTGTAATATTGGGTTGACACGCACAATCAACATTTCTTGTAACTAAGTCAAGTTTGCGAACTCCTTTGGTTGTGGCCCAGGGTCCATGTTATTTGAAGCTGAAAATTTGTGAACACCACTCTCTTGTCGACATATATTACATATCGGACCTTCAGATGTGCAAGGTAGTCTAATTCCTAAGTATCATTCTTGAAAAATATAACATATGTTGGTCATTGTAAAGTTATCCAATTGATACCGGAATTGTAGCTGGAATCTTTTGAAATCGGCTTGAAGCATTCCATTTGGGTTTTGTATATTTTCTTCATTTCTTTCTATAATTAAATTGATGCCAATTGGAGTTGTATGCTGAGGCATTTCGTGTACAAGTTTTGTTGATCTAGAATTTTCATTTTCAATATTTACATCATAAGGTTGATTGGAGCTCTCACTTGATTGTAGGTTATGTTGATGGCTTCCTTCTGTTTCAAAATGAGAGATTACTTCAAGGATATTTCTAATTATATTTTGTTCTTCTCTATTTTGAAATTTTAATTCTTCAATTGTTACTTTTGCCCTTCTTCTAGCATATCTTTATCTTTGAGCTTCATTTTCTCTTATTCTTCGTTTTTCCATTTCAACTCCTATCATTTGTTCCCTTTGTTGTCTTCGATACTCCCTTTGATATTCTCTTTGGTATTGTCATTGATTTTGTCTCATTTGCTCTTCTCATTCAAAATTCAATCTTGGACGCACCATAGCTATGACAAAAATCATGTTTGACATAAATTAAATGTATTAGTATTAGAGCATTGTTGTAGCAAAGAAGTTTGGACTTGCAAAATTAAAGTGGGAGAATGGTGGACCTATTTATGTTTGATACCAATTGCATTTTTCATAGAATAAAATTGCAAAAAGGAAAATTCAAAATAGAAGTTAATTTAGATTACTATCAAAGACCAAGATAACATTTGTAATAGACGCACCATAGCTATAACAAAATTCATGTTTGGCATAAATTAGATCTATTGTTTTTTAGAGCATTGTTATAGTGAAGAAGTTTGGATACAAGAAAATTGCAAAAAGGAAGATTCAAAATAGAAGTTAATTTAGATTACTATCAGAGACCAATATAAAATTTGTAATATAATAAATTTGATGATGTATACATGAAATATAAAGTTATAAAACTAAATAGAATTTGTTTCCTTTGTATCTAGCACTTTTTTATTATCAAGATTCCTCAAAGGGTAAGATGAGATTATAGGATAGTAGAAAATGAATTAATACATATAAAAAGTCGACACAAATAAATTTAAAATTTGAAAATTAGACATGTTGAAGAACAAACATCAATTACAATTATGGAAGTCACACCATGAAAGGAAAGCAAACTTTTGGCATTGCACATTGTTTAACTTAGTGGAACGATTATACATCTTATGTTATATTAAACATTCATATGTATTTAAATACATCATCACATTTATTATTAAAAATAAGTAATTTTAAGGGTATATTGTATTGATCAATCGTGAAGAAATCAAATGAACTAAATTAGACATATCCAATGAGTTAATTTGAAATGTCTGAAAACCTAGTTAACAAGATATAAATTGGAGCAATTTAATGAAATAAAACTTATAACTTAGCTATTGAATCTAATAAAGTCCTACTTTCAGCTAAATAAATAATTTTTTTATGTTTTGATGATAGTGCATTTAATCCTCTGTTCATCATTATATGTCTCTTTTTTCAGTCGAAGTTTAAATATATATTTGTTGAAAAGGACCTTTTGTATAATTTCTCCAAACTTGACATCATCTAACTCTTCATGCTTCAATTTGTGTAATTCCTTTGTTGTAATACCCATAATTTCTTCTACTACTTCTTCAAAAGTTGTAACCCAAGTGAAACCAGTATGGTCTTGCACTTTGCATTGAAGCATATATATTTATAATCACATTCAGAAAATATTCTTATCGCATCTTCCACAATACCAATTACCATTTCACTTCCAATCTTCAAAAATTGTCCACCTTTATTATTGTCAAAAAATTGTCCACCTTTATGAAAGATCAAGTAGCTTTTATTATTGTCCAATAAAGTTTATCAAATTTACCCTGTTCATCATCCTCAATTTCTACAATACTTTTTACCATTCTAGTTTGCATTGAATATGAGGTTTTCTTTGTAATAAAATGAGAATTTAAATTATTTCCTTCTATATCAAACCAAGTTCTCAATTGCTTTGACTCTAGAAGCTGTGGATTTATAAGAAGTTGGATTATGGTAATTGTTCCCAAAGATTTTCCTCCAAAATCACTGATCCGTCCAGCCTTTATAGTGAGAATGGGAAAAGTTCTTGAATTGCATATTTCTTGGAGTTGTTGGCCTTCTTTATTGTAGAAACCACCCCACATTGTTAACTCCACCATACAATTTGACATATCTTTCAATTGAATAGTTCTCCTCTCAATTCAGGTGGCATTCTTTCTAAATATTATGCTTACGAGATCGGTTGTTAAAACAACACCAATGATATTGACCATAGAATTACTTTTCATGTTCTCAAGTTCACTTATTGGTGTAAAATGGAACTGTTGTTTGGGTATTAAGCTATCCTCCTCCAAACACAATTCAACTATTGAATTACTTTCAAGCAAAATTTCCCAATCATTCTTTAAATGGTTGAAATTCTTTTGTGCAGGTTTGAGTCTCCCTTTTGAAATGGTAAACACTCTCCCAATTTCTATGCGATTATAAAATTATTCTGCAACGACATTAAAAATTGTTACTCTTATTTTGCCATCATCAAAATCTATCAAGTCAAAACTGAAAACTTTTCCATTTCCTTTGGTGTTGCTAAAATGGCAAAGTGGACCCTTTGTAGTGACTCTCGCATTTATTGTCCATCTGTTTTGGTAAGGATCCAATGATGCAATAGGAATGATTCTTGTAGGTGTGTTACTTTTTGCAACAATTGGGCAATCATATGATTGTTTGTATGAATCATTGCCTTGGACATCATAAAGAGGAGAAAAAATTATTGAAAATAAAAATTTAGCTTCTTTAAGAAATTCTATAATCCCTATTGAACATGCAATCAACAAAGTTGACTTGCATACTATGCAAAATTTTAAATTAAGACATGCATGCAAAAATCCAATTACACAAAGTAGAGTCTAATAAGCTAAGTATAAATTATGGAGGTTTGAAGAGACTATTAGAAAAATCCATGAGTATCTTATGTTGAAGTTTTAATTTAAGTCTATGTCCAAGATTTAAAATTTATTATATTGTAAACATGACTCTATGGAATTAAAGTTATTAAACTTCAAAATACAATTCTCCTTCATTAAAAGATATGTGTAAGCCTTTTGACATTCTTGCTTCTCACAAATCTAAGATGCATGTAATGACTCTATTTTCAAACATTTAGTATTTAAATCATTTTGATCCTGTTTTTTTGTTTGAAAATTGATAGAAAGTGAAGTATATTTTAGACAAATCTTGATTTGTCTATATATAAGATTAATAGAAATCTAAGTTTAGAGTTTTTTCGACTCAAAGCTTTCTAGAGGAATTATCATTCAGTGATTCACATGATCATTCATTCCTATCTAATTTCAAATAATTGTTTTTCTTTTATGTAGATTGATCCACAACATCGTTATGGATACAATTTGCATTTCTATTATGATACATGGTTTAAAAATGACACAACGCAACACTTTTTCTATTGATATGTATATTATATAGATGTATTCAATTTTGTTGTGGCTATAAAAATTGCTGCAAGCACATACTCTTATTAGAAGACATTAATTTTCTATTGTTGGAAGCTTAATCAACACTAAGTTGTTTTAAAAGTCAGAAGATCTTAAATTATACTTTTTTCTTTATTTGATTATGATATGCTAACTCAAAAAAGTGATGCAGGTTTGATGTTGGAGATGGTAGGGATGTCAATCTTGACCATTGTTCAAGGATGAAGTTGTAGCAACAATGCATAAAATACCTTGTCCATGTAAGTATTTTTTCTTTTCACACTGTTCTAGAATGTTTTTTGGTGGATATTTTAATATTTTTCCATCATGTTAAGTCACAATTCTAAAAATTGTATCCTTATTTTTTCTCTATGCTCTCATTTGTTATTTTGCCTATGCAACACAAACTGTAAAGACTAAAGACAAGTTCATGTAATTTGCATATTACCAAGACATTATCACTTGAAAAGAGGCATCCAAAGTTCATACACTACCTAGAGTCACAACACTAAATACTCGTAAACCGAAACCCAAAAAATAGCTTTAATCAACTACCAATGTCTCTAATAACAAATGTAATGCCCCACCAGGAACCCCAAAGGAAAACCCACAACAAGGGTGAAACATTTTTTTTTAAAGTATAAACATAATAGGTGCATAACACACAACATGCATGATAACGCAAGCAGAAGACTTACACCCGAATTCCTTAAGGGTTACCAACGAAGAATCAAAACCAAAAGATAAATTCCACAATTAAGGTTAATCCAATAATCCATCATTAACTCAATGATCACAAGAAGCCATAAGAAATGCAGATTACACCATTGAAAGATTGAAAGGATACAATATAATTTCTCTTCAATAAGCATGTACACATAACATAAAGGAAACTAATAAATAGCATCCCAACCTAGGATTACATTGTTCTTCCAAAGCATGGATTCTCAATATACATATAAAGATACAACTTAACCAATTACAAGGTTACCAAAGATCTTGATACAATGACCACATAGGTCTCCAAATAACTATAATCTCCAAACATGAGATAAGCATGAGCCATGATCCACAGAAAACACCTGCGAAGCCAATCCTCGCATGAAGGTACGAACAAGAACATCTGATGGGAAGTGGCACTACCACCTGACCATGTAATTCCCAAAATGAAATCACCCCACCATGCTAGGAGATAGTTGAGGACCCTCAAGAAAGAAAAAGCATGACATGGTCGACAAAACAATACGACACCATGACAACACAAAGAGACCCCACAATAATCCAGGTGACTCAACATCACAAATACACAAGTGACTCGATATCACAAAACACAAGTGAACCGACATCACACACACAAGTGAACCTAAAGAGAGAGTGTCATCACATAGCTTATGATGGTTACCATGGTCGGCCTCCATAGGTCCCAGCTCACTATCTTGTAACCTTTCCCAAACCTTCAGCTCCAACTAAGTCTCACGTAGACCCTACCAGCCTTTCGTGAAAACAAGGTGGTCAATTTTCCATTCCAGGCCTTCTCACTACATTAAGAGCCTCGGTACAAGCACTCACCTATGCGCGGTGTACAATATCTTTATTAATGTTTGAGAGCTACCCACCTAATCAATTAATTAGATTATCACTTATTATCTTACTTTCAAAGGGTCATCTTGCCAACCTCTTTGGGTGCAGCCCCCATTCGAAAGCCACTCTCTCAAAGGACACTAACCAAACATGGTCACTCCACGACGACCCTATGGCGAAGCAGATAGCCATAACACCACTATCCAAATACAAGTGGTCAAAACAAGGATATACTGACTCTTGGTTAACCATAAGGCAAGACACTACATGGTTAAGACAACAAAGTCATCATATATCACTTGGTCAAAGGAACCAAATACGCCACCACAGGATGACTAAACCATAGACCATAAATAACACATAACAACTCTTTGCAATGGAAAGATAATTTCACTAAGTCCGCACTCAGACAATCTTTAAGAAAATCAGCATCATAAGCACTTGCAACATCTTTGATTGAAAATTAAATAAAAAACTCTTTACGACATTCACATCTATCCAATTTCCAAATCAATATTCATTCAAGAATGAAATCCACATTAAACATTCAACCAAATTAAACATGAATTCCTAACAGGCATTTAATTCATTTTCGGAACATATCCAAATTACCAATTTGCATTACTACTTCATGCCTTGATTTCCATTGATAAATTTATTAATACACATAATAAAAATCACTTAAAAATCACTATTTTATTTAACAAAAAAACCACTTTAAAATATTTCATTTTATAAAATAAAATTCATAGCACATACCGATTTGTACTGGTAAGGGTACAAGGTCAAGCGGGGGTTAAGGCCAACCCGCAGTAGTGCTGTTGACAAGGCTGCAGACACTACCTGTCAATAGTACTGCTACTGTTGGTAGAAGCCGCTACCAATCGGTTATAGTCCTACCGACCGGTAGTACTACTACTTGTGGGCAGCAGCCACTACCGACCCGCGTGGTGGGACTAGCCCTCCACGGGGTAAGGTAAAGTCCACAATAAGAAAATAAAATACATGCCTTCCAAATCATTAAAATCAATATGCCCAAAATTGTTTAAACATGAAAATGATTCATTCTCTGATCATTTCACGGGCGCACACACACAGTGCCAAGATCCAAATTCCAAAAGGATATTTACCAATACGATAAATGGTGAAATACAATCACACAAGAACCCCAAATCTTGGATAATAAGATAATAGGAAGCACACAACAAACTAAATCCAATTCATTCTATTCCAAATAGAAGAGGCAATCCAAGGAGTTGATTTTCAAGAACACAAAAACATACAACAAATAGAGAAATGAACCATTTCTTTCCTATAAGCAATCATATGATATAAGTGTTACCTATTTTCTCTACTAGCTCAATCAAGTAGAGCTATGATATTTTACACATGAGCAAGAAGGTGCATTTCATATTCTGCTAAATTGCATTCATGATTATTTAAGAAAAAAGACATAATATTACAATATCATGTTTCATTTTTCAAATGCATATGAAATAGAGGGAAAACAAATTTTTGAGAAAAGTAATCTCTTATTGATGAATATACAATGTCTCACACAAGCCGTGAGACTAACTAATGTGGTGCAAATAAGGAACACACTATACATTTGCAGATGCAAAACATTAAAGTAAATGCAGAATAAAGAAGGGTGATTCATCATTGCCTAAATGATGAACCCTCTTTAAATTGTTTTGTACATCTATAAGCCCTCCGCCTAGCTTGCATCTGGTGTGTTGCCTCCTCAATGCCCCTAGGTACCTGTGTTTGAGAAAATGTGTTAGAGCAATGAGAATCATCATCCATTATCCACACATGCATCTAAAAACATACAATCCATCCATGTGCATCACAACAACTAGTATACCAAGCAAATCAGTAAATATCAGGTCAACTGTCAAATCATCAACAAGAAATCATATATGTAGTGTTTTTGTCTAACCTGTTTGCTTCATGTACAGATACAGGAAAAGTAAAATACAACATGTTGGTTAAAATGTGGCTTCCACGAGGGTTGAGCCCAACAGGCTAATGGAGATGGGTGTTACAAAGATAAATAGATCACAAAGATATTCATGCTCCATTGCACTTTCAAGTTTGGCGTGGTTGTTGGGAAAGGGCAAAAGAAACTTAGAGCAAATGCAATTGGCCTTTGTAAAGTTTTTACTTGAGCGCCAAAGAGGGTTTTAAAAGGCTACAGAAAGATCTAGCGGTTTCAGTCACTAGGCATGAAGAACATTTATCCCACATTGGTCGCGGGGAGGAGCATTTTTGTATTTAAAACCAAAGTTGCATTTATCCTTAATGTCAAAGCTTACGGAATTTTGGCAAGTGGCTGATTAAGGAAGTTGTGGGTTCCCCACGTGCGCGTGTATTTCAAGGCATCCAAAATTTGTGATCGGCTGGCGAGAAGAGGTTAAAGATCGAGCAAGTCGAGCAGATCGGACGCAAATCGCGGTGATCCAATGGTTGTCGCTATGTCGCAATGGTTAGATGCTCACCAGATATCATCATGACTTGGCGACTAGTGAGGTGGCGATCCAGTGGCTGATGACGTGGCATGGATGGACGAAGAGATGGAAGGTCCAATGGTGATGACGCGGAAGAACAGGAGGCATGTCACCAAAGGGTGACTTATCGAGTAGACCTTGGTCGTGATGAATCTCTAAAAGGTTTCATCAAAGGCTCAATTCCATCGACATAGGGTATATCAAAGAAATCAGAATTGTTCTCGCCGATAAAATAAAGGCATTGATGAAACTACAGGTTTGATGAGACTTGTAAACGGCTCACCGAGGGAGTAGTTTGGCCGAAAGAATGATATCCAATAGAACCAAAGGAGATGTGGCGATCCAGGTAGATCTACGAGTGGGTCATAGGCTGACATGTGGCAGGCCGGGCATACAGGTGGTACCCAAGTGGATCCAAAGCCAATCAGGGGTGCCACATGGTGACATGTGGCAGAGGGGAGCAGATCAATCGGGGTTAACCATCGAGTAGATCAAGCAAGATCGAACGGTGATGCAAGAGATCTAATGGCGGTCACTATACCATGATAGAAAGAAGCTCATCAGTTATCTCTATGACTTGGCGAAAAAGCACATGCGGACAAGGTGAGTGGCTTAGGTGCTAAAGATCAAGCAGTTTGAGGGTAGATCAATGGCGTCGCTATACCACAAGATGAAGATGCTTGTTGGTTATCTCCCGTGACATAGCGACTGGCGAGGTGGCAATTGAGGTGGTCGTCTAGGTAAGCTCAGAATGAATGAGGATGCGCCACGTGGTAGAAAGTAGATGAAAAACAAGGTAGACCAAGTCCAATGGTAGTTCCAAGTGGCAAGATAGGCAGATCTCATGAGAGAACCAGTGGCTGACACATGGTGACACCGTGGCATAAGAGAGAGCCACTCAAAAAGGCTAAAGGTCAAGCAGATCAAGGAAGATCAATGATGATTAAGAAAGATCTATTGCTATGTTGCAATGGGAAGATAATCATCGAACACTCACTGCAACTATGCAAAAAAGCACGTGTGGAAAAGGTGAGCGGCTCAGGTGTTAAGGGTTGAGCAAGTTTGAGCCGATCCAATGGCTGTCGATGTTCCGCAATGGGAAGATGATCGCCCATTAGTCATTGCGGATTAGTGACTGATGACATGGTGGTTAAGATAGCACCCAATTGGATCCAAAGCCAATTAGAGGGTGCCATGTGGCAAAGCGCTAAAAGGAGTCATCAGCCATCAAAAGTCAGCATGTGTAGTGTTACCATCGGCTATTGGAACAACCAGTTCCACCTACCCTGATGCCTGATGAGTTTGCATAAGGCCAAAAAGGAGCTATTAGATATCGAGGGAAGTGTTTTCCACCTACCCCGATATCCCGATGAGGTCGCCAGTGGATTGGAGTGAGTCGGAGTAAGTTTGGAGTGGAGCTATCGGGTATCGACAAGACTAGTTTTTGTGTCGCCCGATAACCCAATAGGAAAGCATATTGTTGGGAGTGTACCATCTGATATCGGTGGGAGTGTTTTGATGCTATGCCAATAACTCGATAAGAAGGTGCTCGAGTTGTAAACTGTCTGTAGACGAGTGACTCAAAAGTGGGCCCGTTTTGAAGGTAAAGTGGTTAAAAAGAGAATAGGTTCCTGAAGATCTAGTGGTTGTCGTTGTACCGCAATGAAAAGGTGCATGAATGTTAATCCTCACGATACAGCGACAAGTCATCAACAGTCCTGATGGTTGAATGTTAATCTATCATGTGCTGATGGTTAATGCAAGTGGTTAAATCAAATGGTCAAGTAACCAGTAGCATCCAGTTGAACTCAACGTGAAATAACAAGAAGTCATCAGTTTTGGAAGAGTTTTTGTTTTAGTTAGAGTCCTAATTTGGTGGAGAGATGACAACACATATTTTTGGGAGCCAAAATTCATTTTTGAATTTTGAAAGCTTACTTGTATAACGGACTTTTTGTCACTTAGTTCTCTAGTTCTGAAGTTGGTACTTGTTCAACAACAGAGATCCTTGCTCTTGTAACTCATTACTTATGAGTATTTTCAGATTTCTCATGAGTAATATTCAGATTTTTGTAAGCAGTTCTACAGATTTGGAATGCAGATAGCTCATGATTCTCAATAAAGAAGTTGTTTTTCCTTCTCATTATTCTTGGTTTTTCAAGTATTGTTTGTGAATTTTATGGTAAAATATTGTTTTATCATTTTGTTTCATCATATTCCTTCAAAGTTGAATGCTAAGAATGTTATGTCATAGTCTAGGTCTATGTTAGTGTTTATGTTCTTTTGCATCAAAATTGTGAGAACCTCATTGTTCTCCTTTTTGTATACATCAGAAAGTTAGAGCCTTTCATAAGAATTGCTTTTGCAGGCATAAGTAGCAGAGTTGTGAGATTGTATAGCTTCAATACTTGAGCATTTTTTGTGAGTTTGTAAGTATTTTAGATCATTTCAGTCATTGGTGGATCACCTTTTTAGCAATAGTTTCATTTTATGCATATCCTTCTATCCCTTTTCCAAGTCAACTTCAAGTTAGTATTAGGTGATAAAAAAGGAAGCCAACCAATAATCTAGAGGTCTGCTCTCATAATAGGATACCCACAGCCTCAGAGCAGTCTAATGTGTCACTGGATTGCAGGAATTTCAAGCTTGCATCAGGTGAAAATCCTAGTGACAACAGTTTTTGGCACGTCTGGTGGGACCGTTGGACTTTACAATTCATATAAGGCCATTGTATGTTGTCTTGGTGTGTGTAGCAGCAAATTATTTTTCACACCTGGCAACTCAAGTCTTTGTTATTTGAGCAGTGCAACCTTCCTAGCTTGTGAGAAAATACCAGACTAGGTAAAGTGCAGCCTTAGTCAATCATACCTAGATATCACCCCTAAAAAGAAGAGCTAGGGTAGTTAACAAAGTTCCAAATCCAGCAGTTGGTGTGCTGCCTATTAATTCTAATTCTTACCCTGTTGTTACAACTTATAACAATCCACTATTTGCAATTTCTTCCAATCAAAATACACCAAATACCACTAGTTCTAATAGTCTTGCTTATTCTAACAACAATATGGCTCTTAATCAACCCCCTAGGGTTCATCCATTTGTGCCTTTTAATCAGGGCAGTCCTTTAAACTTGGTTTAGCATGATGACATACCAGCTGCAACACTTAAGTGTTTGCCATTTTTCACTGGAGAGGATCAAACAATAGCTATTGAACATATTAGAGATGTGGCTTCCTTGTGTGGAGTGCATCATATTGTTGCAGAAAATGTTGCTTTGAGGCTTTTGACAGCCTCTTTCAAAGGGAAAGCCTTGCAGTGGTTCAGAAGCCTGCCTGTGAACTCAATAGCTACATGGGATGAGCTAGGACAACTTTTAAATCAACATTTTGAAGACAAGTTAGATCATCTTTCATTGGTGGAGCAGCTCACTACCATCAAAAGAGCTCCACATGAGAAAATGATGGATTTCAACTACCGGTTTCAAAGGACTTGGAATCAGATTCCAGCTTTGGTAAAACCTTCTAATGATTATGCTTTTTTGTTTTACCTAAAGGCTTTGAATGGTGATATTGCACTCATGATACAATCTATGGGGGGAAATACTTTACCATCAGCATTCGATGTTGTCGTTAAGACTGAGAATAGTCTTATTCAAGCAGGGAAGATAACACCTAGGCCTCCCATGCCAATTTTTGCTAATATACAACCCATTATCCATGTAGTTCCACCTATTATAGTTGTTGTACCTTCATTTCCAGCATATAATGCGCAAGTTGCAATTCAAGAGCATGTTGTCCCTAGTCATTTGTAGGAGATAATAAGTATTAAGGAGAAAAACGCTAAACTACAGAAGACTTTGCAAAATTTTGGTAATGAGTTGGTTAATATCAAGAAAGCCCAAACTCAACCACCTTACCAAATTCCTTTCCATGCTCCCTACCAGGCCCCATACCAGCCAAACTCTCAAGGTCAAAGAAGGAATTTTAACCAAAGGACCTTTCAACAGTATAACCCTAATACACCTAGTTCCTCAAGGGATATTGTTCCAGTCTAGATCAACTTGGTAGGTGACTATGAATGGTGTTTTCCTTGCAACCAATCACATAACCAATCTACATGCTCCAATGGCATGTTAAATCAGGCATTGATGGTGCAAAGCAGTGTTGTTGTTCCAAGAAATCAGTCTCAAGAAGTTAATGAACAACAATTTGCACCCATGGAACAAGGTAGTCCTGATGTTACTTTGATGAATTGGCAAGGTGAGGAGTTTTGTGGGGTTAATTAGCCTCAAAATTAGTCATATATCCTTGTAGCATCCAACACAAGATCCAAGGAAAGGGTTGTCAACATGGAGCAGTAGACTGATAAGAATAATAATCAACCTTTCTCAAGTACCCAAGCTCAGGCAGGGTCTTTCTCCGCTCAAAATACATAGATTCTTCAAAGATCATGGCCTATGGTGACCAAAGATCAGCCAACAAGCCAACCTCAGCCAACACAAGTGCAAAAGGACATTGTTGTTACTAAGGGACAACAGAAGGTTAGTATGACTGATTTTAATATTTTGGATCAGTTGAAGAAAACTCATGTTAGTATGTCAATGTGGGATTCACTAGCTCTACCTGGGCAAAAAGATTTATTACATGATGCTTTGTCTAACCTTTCCTTGACTGCCCAACCATCTAATCAGCAAGATTCAAAGGTTGTTCTTACCAATAAGCCTCAACAAAAGAGTGAACAACAGTCTCAGCAGTCCAAGGTAAACAAACCACCTCCCTTTTCTGTCACTCTAATCATTGGCCAGAACCTAGTGCATAACTGCATGATAGATTCAGGTGCAAGTAGCTCAATTATGCTCATGTAGTTGGTTGACCAGTTAGGATTGACTTATGAGCCATTGAATAAGGGTGTAGTGTAGTTAGATGGGATTGCTATAAATACTATAGGAGTCATTAAAAATTTGAGTCTAACACTCCATGCTTGCCCCAATTTTTCTATTCTGCAAGATGTATATGTGATAGACCTGCCACCCTACTTTGCAATTTGCTTATCAAGAGACTTTACAACCAAACTAGGGGGTTATTTGTCATCTGACTAGTCACATATGTTTGTAGGCCTAGGTATGGAACTAAATTTACTATTACATCAAAAGCTTTAGCTAATGATCACATAGAACCCTATGTCCCTAGTGTTGTTAATGCCAATTTGACCATTCATGAGCAAGATGACCAACTCATTCCACATGATCCAAACACCCCTATCGATGACATTCCTGACATTATTCTGGATGAATGGGCAGCTGAGAATCTTGATGAAGATCCTTTTAAAAATATGGATGAGGTAAACCTTGGAGTCTATATATTTCATGAACAAGGTTCTGCTATCCCAAACTCGATGAAGGATGTTGGACAACAAGATAATCGACATCAAAATGAGCTTTGGAAGCTCTATTTTGATGGGTAAAGAAGTAAGAATGGTGCTGGTGGTGGTTGCATGTTGATTTCTCCTATTGATGATATGTATTATGCAGCTTTCAGGTTTTCTTTTAGCTGCACCAATAATGCAGCTGAGTATGAGGCCTTAATTCATGGTCTACAATGGGCAAAGAAGAGAGGAATCAACTATTTGCAGGTTTATGGAGACAGTGAATTGGTTGTCAACCAAGTAAGAGGTCTCCATACCACTAAGAATGATCTTTTAAAGTCTTATAAACATAGGGTATGGGATCTTATTGAATATTTCCAAGCTTTCAATCTGTTGTCTATTCCTATAAATCTTAATAAGCATGTTGATAGACTTGTTGCAATACGAGCACAATATGATATTTCGAGTGATATCAGCAATATAAATAAACATCAGTATGTATTAGTGATTGTTAGGTCTTCCATTCCTAACAATGCTGATCATTGGCAAGTTTTTGATAGTGATCAGTAGATTATTAACTTTTTGAGGGAAGAGGCAGAGTTTTCAAATACCAACCAAGAGAAGCTTAAGCAATAGTATGATGATCAGGGCATACATCTAAAAACAAACAAGCTACCTAAGGGTTTGGTCACATTGGAGTCAATTTTCAATGAGGATGATCAAGTGAGAAAAAAAAATCCAACTTGCAGATCAAGGAGGAACATTATGAAAATGTTGAGATTTTCAAGGATAAGTTGTTAAAGCTTGGCAAGGTGTGTACTTTAGAGGAAAGGCATGCATTTGTTTTACTATGCCAAGAGTTTAATGACATATTTGTTTGGTAATATTCTAATTTAAAATGCTTTGACCCTAGTATTTCCCAACATACCATAGAGCTTGAGCCAAATGCTAAACCTGTGAGGCAAAAATAGAGGCCTCTTATTCCAAATCTTGAGCCCCTTATGGTCAAAGAACTTAATAAACTCATTGAGAGTGACATCATTTTCCTATTAAATGCACCTCTTGGGTGTCAAACCTTGTCCCAGTTAGGAAAAAGAATGGTGAAATCAGACTGTGTGTTGATTTTTGAGTTCTCAATAGAGCCTCATTGAAGGATAGATATCCACTACCCTCTATGGAGCAGATTCTGCAAGTTGTTGCAGGTTCTGAGAGATTTTCCTTGCTAGATGGCTTTTCAAGTTATAACCAAGTTTTAGTGAAGGAGGAAGATCAATTTAAGACAACATTTATAACTAAATGGGGCACTATGGCATATAAAAAGATGCCATTTGGTTTGTCAAATGTCGGTGCCACTTTTCAGCGTGCTATGGATATGGTATTTGATGGTTTGATGTATAAATTTGTACTTGTTTATTTGGATGATATCACTGTTTATTCCAGAAATTCAGTTGAACACCTAGCTCACCTAAATAAATTTTTTGAGAGGTGCAGAGAGTACGGTATATCTCTTAACCCAAAGAAATGTGTGTTTTTTGTTCATGAGGGTAAGCTTCTAGGCTATGTGGTGTCAAAAGAAGGTATTACTATTGATCCGGAGAGGGTAAGTGCTATTCTTTCCTTACCTCTACCAGCACACAAGAAGGGCTTGCAAAGCTTCTTGGGTAGGATTAATTTTGGTAAGAGGTTTATTCTAGATATTGTAGAATTATTAAAACCTCTAACTTCTATGTTGAAAAAGGATATTCCTTTTAGCTGGTCTAAGGATGGGAGGAGGACTTTTGAGCTTATAAAAGAGGCACTTGCAGCTTCTCATACTTTTCTAAACCCAGATTTCTCAAAAGACTTTATTTTGTATACTTATGTCATTATTGACAACATCTCAACTATATTGGTTCAAGAAAATGAGCACATGGTTTGAAGCAGCCTTTGGCCTTTTTTAGTCAAGGCCTTGAGGATTATGAGGAGAAAAATTCTTTTGTTGAAAAACATGCTCTTGTTGTTGTTAGGAGTTTGAAAAAGTTTAAGAATATGATGTCTAACAATAGGATTAAGTTGATGGTTTCTCACCCCTTAGTTAAAGAGTTTTTACTCAGCAAAGACTTAAATGATAAGAGGGCTCGTTGGGTGACTAAGGTGATGGAATTTGATGTTGATATTAAGGTCACCAAGCTAGTAAGAGGTAAGGGACTGTATGAGAAGCTTGTTGATCACACAAACAACAATGAAGAAGATGAGGAGAAGGTTGTTTCATCCCTCCAAGACGAAGAACAAGTAGTTGTTCTTGTTCCTCCTACTAGCTGGGTACAAGAAATGACTCATTTCTTGTTGATCAGTGAGTGTCCTCATGGATTGAGTAAGTCAAGAAGAAGGTATTATAGACTTTAGTCCATTCCCTATGTACTCTTGAATGGTTTTCTATTTAGAAAGGATTTTCACGGTGTATTATTGAGGTGCATAGATGTTGATCAGGTTGATAAGGTATTGCATGATTTTCATGAAGGATCAACAGGAGGACACTTTTCAGCAAGAGCTACAACTCTAAAAGTTATGAAAGAAGGCTATTATGGGCCTAATTTGTTGAGAGATGCACATTCCTAGGTTAGGAAGTGTAAAGAATGTGCCATGTTTGCAGGAAAAGAGAGGTTGGCAGTGCTGCCATTGCAGCCTATTCAGGTAGAGCAACCCTTTATGAAGTGGGGTTTGGATTTCATTGGAGTCATAAATCCACCTTCAAGTGCTGGCCACAAGTGGATGCTTACAGCCACTGATTATTTTACTAAGTGGACTGAGGTTGTAGCACTAAAGAAAGCAAACGAGATAGTTGTTTTGAACTTTTATAATGGGTTGATAACTAAATTTGGTGTCCCTGAATCTATAGTTTCAGATAATGCTCTTTCTTTTGTAGGGAGTCGAATATTTGATTGGGCAGTAAAGAATGGTGTTTATCTGAACACCTCATCTAACTATTACCCTCAGGCAAATGGACAAGTTGAGTCCACAAATAAGAATCTGCTTAGAATCATCAAAAAGACCATGGAAGGAAATTAGCGAACTTAGCATACCAAGCTCAAATTAGTCTTATGGCCTAATAGGATCACACCAAAGAGGTCCACTGGAATGTCTCCATATATGCTTGTGTATGGGAAAGAAGCAAGGTTGCCTATTTCACTTGAGTTTCCAGCCCTTGATCTATCTAACCAGCTAGATATAATTGAAGAAGAGCCTATGACATCAAGATTGGCTCAACTAATTGAGCTAGAGGAAGTTAGAAATGAGGCAATGAGGCAAATTGAGCATCACCAAGCTCAAATGAAAAGATCTTTTGATAAGAGGGCTTCTCCTAGAGTGTTCAAGGAAGGTGACATTGTCCTGAAATGGGATGCATTCAAGAGTAGGCCAGGCAAGCATACAAAGTTTGATGCTTTTTGGAGTGGGCCTTATATGATTTATGAGTGCAAGCATCACAATGCCTTCCAACTATCTAAGTTGGATGGTGAAGTTGAACCAATCCCAGTCAATGGGATTCACCTCAAGCATTTCTTTTGAGGTATGCCTAAAATTTGTACATATTTTAGTTTTTCTAGTGGTAATCAGTGCTTTTCACAATAGGTCAGTTTGTAGTTTTGTTTTCCCTAAGTACCTAGTGCACAGTTCTGAAGGAGTAATAAGAGTTATACTTCAGCAATCCATCGAAGCTATAGAAGAGAGATGTCCATTATATGAGACAAGGAGTATTTTTATCTCATGTCACACACAAAAGGCATCTCCCTCATATAGCTGCAATAAATTATCGCAGTAGAGTTTTTCAGAGTTCTTTTGTTGTTACCCTGTCTTATTTCATTGATTACAACCATATCATTCATGATAGAAAGTTGTTCCAGCTTACTGTCACAAGCCACATACCTATAAACAATTAAGTTGGACAAGTTTTGAGCAGTTTTCAAAGTTCCTACTGTGTCAGTTGTGTTTTCAGTTTTCTACAAGTTTCGGTGACTCTATGCCCAATAGATAGAGTTACGGAGTTGGTCAAGATGTTTATTAGGAAAACATATAGTAGATGTCACCAAAAATGTTACCTATTTCACTACTAGCTCAATCAAGTAGAGCTATGATATTTTACACATGAGCAAGAAGGTGCATTTTTCATTCTACTAAATTGTATTCATGATTATTTGAGAAAAAAGACATAATATTACAATATCATGTTTCATTTTTTAGATGCATATGAAATAGAGGGAAAACAATTTTTTGAGAAAACTAATCTCTTATTGATGAATATACAATGTCTCACACAAGCCGTGAGACTGACTGATGTGGTGTAAATAAGGAGCACACTATACATTTGCAGATACAAAACATTAAAGTAAATGCAAAATAAAGAAGGGTGACTCGTCATTGCCTGAATGACGAGCCCTCTTTAAATTGTTGTGTACATCTATAAGCCCTTGGCCCAGCTTGCATCTGGTGTGTTGCCTCCTCAATGCCCCTGAGTGCCTGCGTTTGAGAAAATGTGTTAGAGAAATGAGAATCATCATCCATTATACACACATGCATCTGAAAGCATACTAGCCATCCCTCATGTGCATCACAACAACTAGTATGCCAAGCAAATCAGTAAATATCAGGTCAACCATCAAATCATCAGCAAGAAATCATATGTGCATTGTTTTTGTCTAAGTTGTTTGCTTCATGTGCAGATACAAGAAAAGTAAAATACAACATGTGGGTTAAAATGTGGCTCCCACGAGGGTTGAGCCCAACATGTTGATTGAGATGGGTGTTACAAAGATAAACAGATCACATAGATATTCATGCTCCATTGCACTTTCAGGTTTGGCGTGGCTGTTCGGAAAGGCCAAAAGAAACTTAGAGCAAATGCAATCGGTCTGTGTAAATTTTTTACTTGGGCACCAAAGAGGGTTTTAAAAGGCTAGAGAAAGATCTAGCAGTTTCAGTCGCCAGGCATGAAGAACATTTATCCCACATTGGTTGTGGGGAGGAGCATTTTTGTATTTAAAACCAAAGTCACATTTATCCTTAGTGTCAAAGCTTATGTGCTTTTGGCAATTGGCCGATTAAAGAAGTAGTGGGCCCCTGCATGCGTGCTCATCTCAAGGCGTCCAAATTTTGTGACCGACTGGCAGGAAGAGGCTAAAGGTTGAGCAAGTTGGGCAGATCAGACGCAAATCGTGGTGATCTAATGGCTATCGCAATGGTTAGATGCTCATCAGATAACATCACGACTTGGCAACTAGTGAGGTGGCGGTCCAGTGGCTAGTGATGTGGCACGAATAGACGAAGAGATGGAAGGTCTAGTGGTGATGATGCGACAGAATAGGTGGCATGTCACCAAAGGGTGACTTATCGAGTAGACCTTGGCCGCGATGAATCTCTAAAAGGTTTCGCCGAAGGCTCAGTTCCATCGACATAGGATATATTGAAGAAATCAGAACTGTTCTTGCCGATAAAATAAAGGAATCGATGAAATTGCGAGTTCGATGAGACTTGTAAACAACTCACCGAGGGAGTAGTTTGGCCAAAAGAATGATATACAACAGAACCAAAGGCGACATGGCGGTCCGGGTGGATCTGCGAGTGGGCCGTAAGCTAACGCGTAGCAGGCCCGACAAACAGGTGGTGCCTAGGTGGATCCAGAGCCAATTAGGGGGTGCCACATGGTGACACACGATAGAGGGGAGCAAATCAGTTGGGGTTAATGATCGAGTAGATCAAGGAAGATCGAATGATGATGCGAGAGATCTAACGGTGGTCGCTATATCGCGATAGAAAGAAGTTCGCCAATTATCTCTACGACTTGAAGACAAATCACGTGCAAAAAAGGTGAGCGGCTCAAGTGCTAAAGGTCGAGTAGTTTGAGGGCAGATCAACGACCGTCACTATACCGCAAGATGAAGATGCTCGTTGGTCATCTCCAGTGACATAGCGACTAGCGAGGTGGCAGTTGAGGTGGTCGTCCAGGTGAGCTTAGGATGAATGAGGATGCGCCACGTGGTAGAAACTAGATGAAGAACCAAGGCAGACCAAGTCCAGTGGTAGGGCCAAGTGGTGAGACAAGCTGATCTCATGAGCGAACCAGTGGCTGACATATGGTGACACCGTGGCATAAGAGAGAGCCACTTAGAGAGGTTGAAGGTCGAGTAGATCAAGGAATATCAATGGTTATCAAGAAAGATCCGATGTCTCTTGCTATGTCGCGATGGGTAGATAATCGTCGAATACTCACCATGACATGGTGACAAAGCACGTACGAAAAAGGTGAGCGGCTCAAGTTTTAACAGTTGAGCAAGTTTGAGCCGATCCAATGGCCATCGTTGTTCCACAATGGGAAGATGATCGCTCGTTAGTCATCGCAGATTAGCGACTGATGATGTGGTGGTTAAGATGGCGCCCAATTGGATCTAGAGCCAATCAGGGGGTACCACGTGGCGGAGTGCGGAAAGTTGTCATCGGCCATCGGAAGTCAGCATGTGTAGTGATACCATCGGCTATCGGAACAACCAGTTCCACCTACCCCGATGCTTGATTAGTTTGCATAAGGCCGAAAAGGAGCTATCAGATATCAGCGGAAGTATTTTCCACCTACTCCGATATCCTGATGAGGTCGCCAGCGGATTGGAGCGAGTCAGAGTAAGTTCAAATTGGAGCTATCAAGTATCGGCAAGACTAGTTTTTGTGCTGCTCGATAACCCGATAGGAAAGCATACTGTTGGGAGCACGCCATCGGATATCGGCGGGAGTATTTTGATGCTACGCTGATAACCCGATAAGAAGGTGTGCAAGTTGTAAACTATCTGTAGACGAGTGACTCAAAATTGGGCCCGTTTTGAAGGTAAAGTGGTTAAAAAGTGAACAGGTTCCTAAAGATCTAGTGGGTGTCATTGTACCGCAGTGAAAATGTGCTTGAATGTTAATCCTCACGACATAGCGACAAGTCATCAACAGTCCCGACGGTTGAATGTTAATCTGTCATGTGCTAACGGTTAATGTAGGTGGTTAAATCAAATGGTCAGGTAATTAGTAGCATCCAGGTGACCTCAGTGCGAAATGACGAGAAGTCATCAGTTTTGGAGGAGTTTTTCTTTCAGTTAGAGTCCTGATTTGGTGGAGAGATGACAACACATATTTTTGGGAGCCAAAATTCATTTTTGAATTTTGAAAGCTTACTTGTATAACGGACTTTTTGTCACTTAGTTCTCTAGTTCTAGAGTTGGTACTTGTTCAGCAACAAAGATCCTTGCTCTTGTAACTCATTACTTATGAGTATTTTCAGATTTCTCATGAGTAATATTCAGATTTTTGTAAGCAGTTCTACAGATTTGGAATGCAGATAGTTCTTGATTCTCAATAAAGAAGTTGTTTTTCCTTCTTATTATTCTCAGTTTTTCAACTGTTGTTTGTGAATTTTATGGTAAAATATTGTTTTATCATTTTGTTTCATCATATTCCTTCAAAGTTGAATGCTAAGAATGTTATGTCATAGTGTAGGTCTATGTTAGTGTTTTCGTTCTTTTGCATCAAAACTGTGAGAACCTCATTGTTCTCCTTTTTGTATACATTAGAAAGTCAGAGCCTTTCATAAGAATCGCTTTTGCAGGCATAAGTAGCAGAGTTGTGAGATTGTATAGCTTCAATACTTGAGCATTTTTTGTGAGTTTGTAAGCATTTTATATCATTTCAATCATTGGTGGATCACCTTTTTAGCAATAGTTTCATTTTATGCATATCCTTCTATCCCTTTTCCAAGTCAACTTCAAGTTATTATTAGGTGATCAAATAGGAAGTCAACCTATAATCTAGAGGTCTGCTCTCATAATAGGATACCCACAGCCTTAGAGCAGTCCAATGTGTCACTGGATTGCGGGAATTTCAAGCTTGCATCGGGTGCAAATCCCAGTGACAACAATAAGCTTTATAAAATCAACAATAATAGGCATTACTTCTTCCATTCCAATCATTCCACAAGATTCTACATGAAGATTTGCATTTTCTTTCATATATAGGAAGCAACTGAACAATCAAATTTAAATTTCAAAACAAGAAGAGATTATCCAACCTTAAAGCAACCTAGAAGCAAAATGGTGGAAGAATCCCAGTCCTTGCAAACCAAATCAAATTCCAGCTCCTCTTCCAGAATGTTTTTCCAAATTTCTCTTCCCAATTTTTATGCCTTCCCTTCCCATGAATTTCCAAGAATATATGGGGAAAATAATTTCAACCTAAACTTTCTAAGTTGAAATTTTTCTCCACCAATCACATTAAATTATTTTAAAAGTAAAAAGCAATCAGATTTACTCTTTTCTAAAAACAATTCTTTTCCAACAATAAAATGAAAAAGTCAATTGGAAAGGTAAAAAGAAAAGCTTTTTAATTTATTTTCTATTTTCTATAATACTTTCCTTCAACATAATCATTTAACATTTAAATGGCTTAGGCAATTATGTGTTTCCTTCCACAATATATATTAATGCACTTTACACAATGAAATAAGTCATTTAACCATTTAATCTGACAAATCATTAATTTAATTAAATCAATAACCTCAAAGCATAATAATTAACTAATTACGCCAACATAAGATAGCATCATCCATTTAATTAAATAACCATTCAGATGAAGGAAAATATGCAAGACGGAGAATGATCAAATGACAACTCACAAATGACGAAACCAAAGCACTATGACTCGCATACCAGCCAAACGGGAAAGACAACCGACTGACAACACTCACATGAGTGTAACTGCAGGTCAAGTTAGGGTCCAACAACTATCTCCTCCACTCCCATCGGACATATAAGGCATGCTTAGACCTGTGAAACCAGGTGGAGTCAATACCCCGTACCTACCTGGTACTCTTACCTACAATGTCCTGCACCAAAGAACCACACGTGCATATATATATATATATGACACACACATCGATGAAGGAGAATCATGACGTTTCTTGTCTCACCGAAGTGAGTGAAGGAAAATCATCTCCTCGTACCCCCATACACATGCAAACACGCAACACATAAATAACACATCACACATATAAGGTAAGATTGTCGGTCCATGATAATGATCCATAAAATAACATTAATCATAAGCACTGAGATACTGCATAAAATCATACACCACAAATCCAGATAAAGCATGAAATAACATTGCATAAAATCTGAATCAATATACAATAATGTTCCACTAAAGTCAATCAAAAACATACAAAAAGAGTCTGATCGAGGAGGGGTACTACAACAAACCCAAAAAAATCAATTGTAAACGTTTCAATGGATATCCAACCACAGACAGATATTTAAAACCAGATCTCGCCTCTAATTATCTTGATTCACTACCAAGTCATCAATATGCACTTATGTGTTACAATACCATGAAAGGATACTACAAAACCATAATAGAAAGTAAACAATTGGAACTAAAATTTGTGCATTCTACCGCACTTCATTTTTTGAAACACAATTTGGATATTTCATTGTAAAATCAAGCTTCTAGAAACATAACTTGAATAAAGTATAGTAGAATGAGATGTGATTTGTTTTTTAAATTCCAAGTATTCCAGACGTACATCAAGGTTTTGTATAAGACACAAAACTAAACATCAAATAGATGGAAGAGATGACAAACAGTTATTCTTATATCATCATACTGGCATCTCTTAAAATGTATTTATTCAACTTTCACAACAAGAAAATTGCATAAGTGTTGTTAAAAAAATCTAAATTATATTGAGACACAATTGGTAACTCCCTAATTATGAAATATTAAGAACAAGAAAGAACTACTACTATTTGCAAAACTAAGCACAATAAGAAAACATACAAAATAAAGAAATAACTAAAAGGAAAAGCTAGTTCTTTAAGATTAAGTTCTATTTTGTGGCACTCCTATTTCTAGGTTGTATTAGATAACTATGTGATTTAGGTCTCAAATTCTACTCTAGTATCAGTAAATAATAAAATAAAATCGAATGGGAAATTTTACAAAGCTTGGTCGTGCTCGTGTTAAATGTTATAACGACATCTCCATGTTTCTCATCTATCTAGTATTCCTCTCAAAAAAATCAGTGATATTGATCTCTTACACAGGTTGGCCGTTGAAGAAAGTTTATCCATGTCGAGATTTGATAAATGGCAGTTGTAGTTCACTAATGTCATTTTTATGAAGAAAGAACAATGTTTTGATCCTAGAAAAAAATAGTGATTGGTGATCAAGAATTTTCTAAACTAAAATGATTTTTACGATTTTAAACTTTTCGATTAGGAAGTTTTGAAATCAAGCATTTTCTCAACATGTGAAGAAAATGGTTTTCCCTATGATGTAGGTTTTCTTTTTTCAAGAGGGATATTCCATAGAGAGCATAGCTATGATAACTTTCTCAAATAGGTAGTGTGCTAATTTACATGGCATTTTCATTCCATATCAGGATTGAAAATGTAAATAGAATGGCAAAAATAGAAAATAAAACTTTGTATAATTCAAAAATAAAGTTGTAGCACATAACATAAATAAGAGTGGTGGCCAATAGTTTGAACAGTTAGAAATTGTTATACAAAAACTGTCAGAACAAAGAAACAAAAAACATAAACTTAACTAAAGTTAACAATTTTGATGCATTTATTGTAAATTTGAATGATTGTAAAGATCCATATGTCATTTACCTTAATGTAACCTGGGATGCTTTTAATATTTGTAAGTCGTAACTCTATGAAATCGTCAAAATCAATTCCCAAGATCTTTGGATGTGCTAAAAATTTGCACAAGCCCTATATCTCTTTTAGTATGAGAGGTTCAAACTTATGACATGATGCCCAGACAATTGAAATATAAACTATTCAATGTTTAACTAAAGTAAAATGTGTGGGGTCATAGAAACCCCTTTGCACCCCCTTGAGGATTAGAAATCAATAAGGTTAGGAATCTATGTGCAAGTCATTCTCAAGGGTGAATTCGTGACAACCATTCCTTACTAATTCAATATATGGAAACAAATTAGTTTTGTTGCTATGGCACAACACAAGGCCTAATAATAACATTAATTTTAATTAAATGACATTCTTAAAATATCCCTTATATACATAGAATAATTTTATTTGGTAATCTTAAACTTTATAATCGTTGGAGTTGAAATAATTTTTTTAACCTTTTTGTTTTCAATCTATGGAAATAACACTTAACAATTTTGGTCTTTAAATAAAATAAGGTGATCATTTAATATTAAAGTTCTTTAACTTATAACTAATTGTTCCAATACTAAAATTACCAAATTTCAAACTGTGTAAATGGCTTAATCTTTGATTGTTCATCTTATTGTTTATATACCTTAAAATTGTTTATTTAAATTATTAATTTATTATGAAAATAATTATATTTTCATTTCCTCAATATTTTATGGTATAAAATAAAAAATCCTTTCAATTTATTAGTACAAAATTACTTTCTATTATTAAAATGATTTTGTTATATCACTTCCTATCTATTTAATAAAATATGAAACCCTCCATTCTATATTCTTTTTAAATTCTAATAAGAAAGTGATTTTATTATGATTTCTTAACTATTTTATAGAGTAAAATATAGAAACTTTGTATCTATATTCTATAAACAAAATTACATTCTATATAGAAATGATTTATCATCACTTTAGATAAAATATAGAAACTTTCATTCTGCTAAACAAAAATTATGGGAAAGAATTGTTTAATGTAATTGATGTGATAGTATCATAGTAGTCTTGGAAAAATCATTTATTAAACATAAATTATAATAATATTGTTATTCTATAATTTTGACATAAATCTTATTGATTTATTATATATGCAAATGATCAGATTTCTAACTTTTTTCTTTTGTCTTTGTATACAACTTAAAAAATTGATTATGGAGGCATGGCAAAACAACTTGCATTAAAACGACATCAAATATGATTTTATGGCAATTTAAGACATAGTTTTTTCATAAGAGTGCAGAAAAGAATATTGAACATCATGCTAACTTGGACTGGTGTAAAAACTGTGATAATAGCTCCAAAAGAGAGAACCACAAAATCTTTAGAAAATGCAATTGGTACACTGATTAAATGCATTTGCAATTCTATATCTTAGAATGAATAGCATAATGAATAATTACCTAATGTGTAATCAATGATTTTTTATTCTCTTTTAAAAAAATAAGTGATTTTCTTTATAGTTTAAAGAAATTCCATGAAACATAAAATTTAAAAATAAACTAAAGATATAATTTTTTAAGGAAATTTATATTAGTTTAATATAGAATACTTTTTATTGACAAATTTGTTGACCTCCAAATGCAGGTCAACTTAAATGACTTTGATTTTTATTGAGGGAGAATCTTACATCTCTTTTCTCGGCATAATAAAGAAAATAAATATATGCTAAATAAAAAAACATTCTAATTTTTTTAACAAACAAATTTTAAAACAATATTTCTATTTAAGTAAAGAAAAAAATATTTATTAAATTAAAAAAATAAATCTATTTTAATATGTTTTTTCTAATTGAAAAAATAGCATATTATATGATTGATGAATAAATGGTTACATCTAGATAAAACCAAGATATTCATCTCTTTAATAAGAATTCTTATCAATGATTTAAATCCTATCCATCAAATTGGGAAAAAGTTTAAGATAAACTTTGGTTAGTTGGAATATATTGTGTGTGTTGGGATTTTAATGTTGAAAGTGTACATGAACTACAACTTAAATTTGGGTTTTATCTAAAAGTTTGTCATTCTACTTCTTGGTATTATTAAGAGCTACATCCCTAAGATACAAGAGTGGTACCATAATTTATAGGGAAAAGAATATGCTTGTTAGTGCAATTTCATTACAATCTTACTTGGACATTTAAAGGGAAGATTCTGCCAAGGCTACTAGAATTAGTTGAATTTCACAAAGCATAGAATGGCATGATTACTTAAATTTCAGCATCATCTTGCTTGGACATTCTAAGAGACTCACATGGACAATCAAAATTGTGTTCTTGGACATTCAAGCAAGATACTGATATCATTAATTTAATTTCGATATAATCTAGCGTAGATATAAAGGAAATTTATAAGGCATGAAATACTTAGATCAATATAATTTGATTCATAAATCAAAGACCCCTATCATTACTTCAATTTCCTCATAACATTGAACAGGCATGTGAGAGTAAAATTCAAAAACCAGAGTCAAGTTTCATAATTATCTCACTTGACCATTAAAAAATGAAATTGAAAATGCAAAGACTGACATAATCTGAATCTTATTTGGTAATTGGAGACCTCAACTTCAATAGGAGTATTAACATAGAAAATGCTTACTTTGAAATTAATATCTGAAAATAAAACCGTGTCTCCCAAAACAAAATATTTATTGTTCCAAAAATTAAAAAATCAGTCGATTGCAAGTGACTAACGTGAAGATTGTGTTGTGCAAATAATGATATTTATCTGAAGTTTTGCATGAAGTTGTTTCAACTGCAAGATGTTTTTTGTAGCATGAGAAAACTTTATGTTTGAAGAGAAAATAAATAAAACATTATAATCCATTAAAAAAAAACATTACAATCAATTGAAAGGTATTAATCTTTTAACAACATCTAAAACTTACACAGTAAATTGCAGCCCTTCCTTTCGCAAGAATAATTCTTAGTAAACTAAAATTTCTTCTTGCTTTTGAATTTTAAGGATAAGAATAAGAATGAATACAAAATAAAAATCAATATCATAATCTACAAAACATTATAAAACCATTTCAATATTTTAATTTCTTCTTGCTTTTGAATTCTATAGATAAGAATAAGATTGAATATGAAATAAAAATCAATATCATAATCTACAAAACATTAGAAAATCATTCCAATATTTTAATTTCCTCTTGCTTTTGAATTCTAAGGATAAGGATAAGGATAAGAATGAATATAAAATAAAAATCAATGTTATCTTATACAAAACATTGAAAAACCATTCTAATATTTTTCCTTAAAATACAAAAATGAAGAGAAAAATGATTTTAATAAAAAATCAAAATAAAGAATAAATTAAAAATTTTGACATGATTTTCAAAACAAATTAATGAGTTAAATGAAAACATTAGCCTATAAATAGACGGACTAACCATCAAGACTAATCCTTAAAAATGGATAATGATGAAAAATATTGCATTCATCTACACTCTTAGAACAAATAAGTCCAAAATGAAAGTAAATTTATTAGATATGCTAATTTCACTCTTACAAGATTATAAGTATTCTGAAAAAATAATTATGATAATATATTGTTTCATAAAAATAATTTGTCGATAGGCAATTCCTTGTGGGAAAGCCTCCCACCGGAATTGTCTCACGCCGGAATTTTTTTTGCCGGCCGGAAAATTTCACGGTTCATCAAAAGACGGTTCGTTCGTTTCCAAAGGATATTGGGTCAATGTATTTTTCTATTGTTTTGCAGTGTATTGCACACATTCAGGGCATTGTTATCTGCGGATTGGAATTGCATAGTTGTAAATAGTTTCCTCTTTGGAGATTTGTGTTTTTGAACACTTCCACCTACTATGATTGTGGACTGTTTCTCTCCAAAATTTTCCCATATGTGTTAAAAAAAGAGACGTTGAAACTAACAATATGGCAGTCACTGGATCGTTTCTACTAGACTTAAAGAGTTCCCCATATTGGCCTGCGCCAAAAAAAAATTCTGATTTTGGTTTGACAAAATCACTTCTAACTGCTACCAAGAATTCTATAATAAAAGAACAGATCTCAGACTCTTTAGCATTTCGAGAATCATTTTCTAGAACATTCACCTTTTTGGTAATTGCTACCTTAGCAATTTCCTCTGCAATCTTGTTGAAAACCATTTTTTTAAATGAATAGGTATTTCATTAAAATTTTCAATGCATCTTCTTTTTGGTTTGGGCATGAAACACAAAGTTTTCCACGTTGTTTGTAATCTTGAGGCTCATAGACAATGGCGATTGCTGAAACCTACAGTGTATCGTACATCGTTCTTTTGGGGAATGCTATCCAGTCATCAGGATGTATTTGGTTAGATGTTACATCATACAAATTTTGATTTTTCATATAAGGATCATTTGTAGTTTCTTCATTGTACAATCTCGAATGAATAACGAGAGTCTTCATGGAAGAGAAGTCAAGACTTCAGTTATGTAACATGCAATAATGAATGTCATGATGCATCCGAATGACTGGATAGCCATTTCCCAGTGCAAAGGTATGAGTTTGTTAATGAAAAGGCATAGTCTTTTCTTTTAAATATCATAGTTATTTATACATCAAAATAATAAATATATTATTTTTAAAAGAATTCTGAATTGATTTTTCTCATTATCATTTTATTGTTTTAGACATAGATGTATTTAAGATATCTGCGGATTCAATTGTTTTGATAAAAAAACTATATAATTAGGATTAAAAGTTGAAATTTAATCATGGATTAAGAAATTCTTCTTAACTATTTATGTATTATTCTCACAAATATTAATATTTAATTTATGGGTTGAAAGTGTGTTTTTCATTGTCTGAGAACATATAGTATTATTGAAATTGTGAATTTTACAAAATGCCATTTCAAATTTTCATTTTGTGTTTACTATCATAGATAAATGTTATAATCCTACTATATAAAGTTGAGCTCATTTCCTTGATCTTTACTTTCCCAAAGATATATGAATATTTCTATATACTTATTGTGGCTTATTCATATACATTTACCATGTTATATTCACTCATATTACTTATTTGATACACCTATAATTGCAATTATCTCTTTACACTTTCTTATCCACTTGATTTGGCCATTTTTCGTGTTCCTATTCATTTTTATAGATGTGGGATCAACCTTATAACCAAAGATTTGACCTCTAGCTTTTCAAAATTCAGGTTTAAATTGTAATCGACTCACATGTACATGGCTCTCTCACCAAGGGCCAACTAAATAGATATTTCATGTAACTCATCACTTATGAACTTGTTTTTAAAGGCATCAAATCACAATCATTTTCATTATCAAATAATATTGACTATCATTTGCATTCACAAATTTAACATATCTGATATATTTCTTTTTTAGTACCTAAAAGGAACTTAATTCTACATCAAATCATTCTAGAGAAATTGCACAATTAAAGTTTATTATTTTCCATCATTCACCTTTTGTGGAGATCAACTTAGGATAACTCTCTAATGGTATGTATAAATATTTCTAGTCCAATTAGTAGAGTGGATAGGTGAATCCCTTGATTTAAATAACACGAGCATGCTACAAATATAACTAGATCATTAATGTGAGTCCCATGACAAATCTATGTCCATATAAAAAGGCACAAAGAAATATAGTTGACCCTTCATAGAGTGCGTATACTATTTAGATTCTAAGGCAAAGTATGGACACAAAGGATCAATTTTTTTGTCTACATTTATTTATGCTTCATAATCGCATGTATTAAATTAGCCAGGATTAGGCTCTTTTTTTTTATAGATAACGGGTCGTAGACGTATAAAATATTTATTAATAAAAGACATTACATTATATGTTCGGTTCAGTGTAGGCACCGATAGGAAAGAACTGAACTAAGAAAACCTTCGGTCTTGCCCAAGGATACTATCCTGGAAATACAGCCTTAAGCTAGTAATTTACATCAAAATGTTACAATCGATCCACTCATATTGTGGATTTAACCATGTATGAAATATAACATTACAATTTCTCAAATTCCTGAGAAATCCTGCTCCCCCCTATCTTGATATGCATGGGAGCTAGTAGAACGGAGAAATCCTGCTCCTCCTGCAAACTATTAACCTTGCATTGATAAGGAAAAGAACTGGTAACTTTCACACTCTGATCTATAAAAATATTTGTATCCCTAAAGCACTATCCATAGCTGTTCAAGGCAAAGGATACCCGCAAATCTACCCTATGAATAATTTACATACAAAATCAAGCCACCCTATCCGAACCTAATCAACAACAAATAAAGAAAAATTGATGCAGCCATAAGAAAGATCTAAGATGATTTCACCACTAAAATTATGCATGCATATAGAATGTGAAGCTTCTAAGATAAATAAATTTCCAAAATGCTAGTACCAGTCTAGGGCCATGACAACCAAAGACCAAGAAGAGAGCTCATAGAAACCATGTAAATACTACCATAGAAAATAACTACTCAAAGAGTGTTGCAGAAAAATAACCTGAAACTAAAAATGCTTATGAAATTAAAAATTACCACATGATTAAGATTGAATCTGCATAAACACACTGATGTAAACATAGATTGAAATTGCAAGAGATTTCAGAACATCTACTTATGTAACTGTAAGAGAAACGATGTAATTGGTCGTGTCTCTAAGCAGGCTAGAAATGACCATCCATTTCTCATCAAAAGATTGAAATCTATTACCAACAATTTTGCATAAGAGTTCGATATGATGTAGGTGCATTTTTAGGCATGATGTTCTTCATCTTCATCTGATCAATTGCTATCGGCAGTACAAATTGGACCTTTCTCAGGTCCAACCACTAGTTTTATAATTACAAATTATGCTTTGCTTGGTCACTTAAGCAAACAACTTTTAATATAAATGCCAAACAATAATAGTTTACATATTTCCAGCAAAACAACTTTTAATATAAATGCCAAACAATAATAGTTTACATCTTTCGGCAAGACGATGTTCTGGTAAAAAGGCAGTCGGCAGTCGGCTGCCGGCAGCCGTCTATCATTTTGGCAGAATATGATCCGTCGATCTTTAACAGATTTATACCATGTTAATTATTCCAGACTAAAAACCCAAATGGTTCAAGAATGGCTGAACTCTAAGCTTCTAGGCTCTGTTTTTGAAGGGCCCTCTGTGATCCAAAGAACAGAGGTTTTTTGAATTTTTTGAAATGCTGTGATAATCATATGTATTTACTCAAAACTAATATAAAATATGGCTTTGCAAAAAAAATTTCGCAGTCTTGGGTGAAAAGAGAAAGCCAGAGGAAATGCAAGGAATGGATGAAAACATACTGGTCTCTCTCTACTAAACAAAGCATTCTCTGTTGAGAGGAAAGAAACAACACGCCAATTGTTATACATATATTTAGATTAAATTGCTGTCAGTCCTCTGCAATTGATCTGTGAGAGAAAAAGAGAAATGTGCAAGAATTTAGGGAAGTCTCAGAGTACAGCCAAATTTTGATGTGGAAGGTGTAAAAGATTGTGATTTGATTTGTTGGGTGCCGCCTTTTTCCTTGAGTTTTGATAGAATACAATGTGGGTGTTGGTTTGAGAAATTCAATTTGTGAATGGCCATCAATGAGTAGGTGCTGCCTCTGTTCCATTGAAGACCTCTTTAAAATTTCACTTCAAGATGAGTTGATTCATCTTTCAACAATTTATCTCAAAGTCTCCCAGATGGGCATGAGGAATCAAAGCCTGCCCATCAGTGCATGCATTTTCGGAGACTGGAATGGAGTGACCTTGATGGGTTCCTAAGCAGGGTTTTCTCTTTATTCTACCAGCCCCAGCAAGGACATTCCTTAGAGCCCCACCAGCAATCTGGTTTCCCTCAAGCCGAGCAGATTCCAACAATCAGCTTAGTATACTGCATACACTTTTTCTTCAGCATTGTTATAAGCAAGCGAAAAAGGCAGAGGAAAAAAGAAGCGCAAATGGCATCAACATAAACCAGACTTCCCAAGTAAAAACTCCAATGGCCTGAAGGTAAAATTTTATTACTGTTACGAAGAGGGATACATTGCTAAATGTTGTTGCCATGATGCAGGGCACACAAATGTCATGCTGCTCGTACCCTCATAATTTTTCCCAAAATTTGAAGCTTAACAACTGAATAAAAATTATCTTCGCAGGCAATACTTGGTGATGGGGCTACTTATCAAGATTTGACATTCAGCACTTGATCCTATCTCTGTTTAGCGGTTCTTCGTTATGCTGGAGCAAAATCCATGTGATCCTTTATTCAAGAGGTAAATGAAGTGTTAGAAGATGCTTGCTCATCAATTCCTATCATCCTAAAAGTTTATAAAGACATTTCTTTCCACTCAAAGTCGGAAAAGTCTGGACTCTCTGTCTTTTAAATTTTACTTATGCTACCAATAATATACCCATATCTTGGCAGTCATATAACGGAAAAGTATTAAATACCCAATTCTTGTAATCAAAGGTTTGTTCACATCATCAAGGGGTTGGTGTCCGATTTCTTCCTTGAAAATCTGGCCAAAAATGCATATATAATTTAGTACTTGGATTTTGTTACAACATCCAGCCTCGTAAAATCCTGCCTGATCTCATTCTACTACTGGACTTGTTTCTTGCTTATGAGCAAGGATTTTGCAGTTCTCATGGTGATATGAGTTAAAAGGGTCTGCCTCCCCTGAACGCCATCTATCAACATTTGCATTTTCGTCATCAGGTTCCTCAAAACAAGACCAGTGAAGAGCATCCTCCAAATTTTGTGCTTTACCCAAGATAAACACTGCATTTCTCACTCTTTTTTCCCTCTCTGTCACCATTCCACTGACGTATTCCACGAAGATTGCAAATGGAAGATTTGTAAGACATGCACCCAAAACATCTGCCAAGGTCCTCTCTATCCACTGAAGTAGTTCTTCTATAGTGCCAAATTGATTATATTCAAGTATGGTCTTGCTGATTCTGTAAAGACTGCTTCCCGCCAAAGCCTCTGGAGGCCATTGTCTAGGGTGCATTGACACTAATTCATTTTGGAAGGCCATGACATGCTTTTTCCCAATTTCTGCTAGACATTCAATTATTCGAAGAGCTGTTGCTAAACTAGGATCATCTACAGCTGGAGTGCTGCAGGTGCTAGTATTCAGAGGCAAATTGGCAAGGTCATGATCCAACCATTTTCTCTTGAGATCTATACTTGACCACACAATTGCCGCTGCCTTCCTCATATTCAACAAACCTCTGAAGTCCAAATTATTCTCAACAAAATTCAAAAGTTTTAGACTCTGTGAAAACCCCATTAGCATCATTTCATTTCGATCTCCATAAAATCGAGTAAGAGAAATAGCAAGGGTGATGAGTGTGATGGCAGGTAGAATCCAGCAGTTGGGAGGGATGTCTGAGGATGGAGGAACGGAGGGAACATTTTCATTCTCAAACAGGCGCATTCCCTTGAATCCTTCGCACACACTTGACTTAGACAACAACTGTAGCAATGCTCTACAATCTTCCTTCTTCCCTGTTTCCATCCATCGATCCATGTCCTTGTGACCACTGCTCGACATCCACAGCACTAAGTCATCCTCCCCGTCTAGATGCAATACGTAATTATTGAATCGAATACCCCCCTCAGTAGTCCCTTGGCTTGAATCAGAAACAGAACCCACCTGAATCCTCCAATCCAGAAACCTCAAGTCTCGGCTGGATCCGATATCATTCACTGCCCTTTCTCCCTTGGTGCAAGAGAGGTTACGCATAGTCCTATATAAAAATGCTAACAAAGCCGATGCAAGTCGAACAGTTTTACTGACCTGGAATCCAAAGAAAGTTTGCATGATATCAGAGGAATTCAATAGACTTCACTTACATTTGACTTCATCTTAAGGACTGGTAGCATTATAGTTTGAAGTCCAGCTTGAAAGAGGCAAATCAAATGAAAGTGCTCGAAGATTTTAGATTTTCAGTCAAACATAATCTGAGGTATGTGGATACTACAGAATGAAGTTTTAAATTCAGACATCTACTCTTAAATTCAATTAGAATTCTGGTGCATTATATTTTGAACTCCAGCTTGAAAGATGTAAGAGTAAAATCAAACGAAAGTGTTACAGAAGATTTTAGACTGTTTACGGTCAACCATAATATGAGGTATCTGGATACTACAGTGTATTGTTTTTAATTCAGACACTCTACTCTTACCTGAGATCCTTGTTGAAATAAATTACAAGATCAATTAAATGAAAATGTGTCAGATGAAGATTCTCGGTTGGATTTTTGTGAATTATTCTTGCAAATAAATAATCCACTTGGTGTTTCTGTAATGTATTAAATTATATGTCAAGTTATTGGAATTCAACTGTTTAGTTTTCACTAATTTTATCTGACTATGCCAAGTTATTGGGATTCAACTGTCTAGTTTTCAGACAGTGTCCTATAAGAGACAGTTAACAAGAATGAATTCATCTATTCACGCTGTGAATGATCCAATTAACATTCATTACATCTAAATACTGCTCATGATGATGAGAAAGAGATTCTTAAACCACTACTTATAAAAGTTTTGTTGAGTGCTATTAGGCAATGATCTCAAATTGATTGCTTTGTATTTAATAAATATATTAATTTGTGTCCAAAAATGGCACGTCTGCTATTAGGGAATGATCTCAAATTGGTTGCTTTGTATTCAATTTGAAACTCATTAAAAATACTGCACAAAAAACTCCCTATCATAATATGAGGTGTGTATACTGCAGTGGACGTTTTTAATCAGACATTTTAGTCTTATCAGAGATCTTTTGAAATGAATTAGAAGATCATTTAAATGAATATGTTTCACATAAAGATTCTTGGTTGGTTTTTTTAAAATTTATATTTGTAAATAAATAATCCATTTTTATATATGAGGTGTTTCTGCAACGTATCAAATTATATGCCGAGTTATTGGAATTCATGTGCCGAGTTTACTGTTAATTTTATCCGACTGTGTTCTATATAATTAACACGAATTAATCTCCTGTCCTTGTGAATGATCCAATTAACTCTCATTATATCTAAATACTGCTCATGATGATTCTTATAATCCACTACTTACAAAAGTTTTGTTGACTGCTATTAGGCAGTGATCTCAAATTGGTTGCTTTGTATTTAATCAATATATTAATTAATGTCCAAAAGTGACCTGACTGCTATTAGGGAATGATCTCAAATTGGTTGTTTTGTACTTAATCTGAAACTCGTAGGGAAAAATAGCATACAAAAAACTCCCTACCCGAAGTGCAATTTTCTGAAACGATATGCAGATGTCCAAGACCGCATTTCTGAAAAGGTGAAGCCTCCTTTTCACAGAGCGATTCAAATACCAGCAATACTCAGGCAGGGGATCATCCTTCCACTCCTCCAATCTCTGCACCCAGAATTTCTCCACGCCGAATTCCTCTCTACAATTTCCAAACCCGCCGGATTTCCTATACCCAGTGGCATTGAACCATCTCAAGGCCGGGGCAATACTCCCCACAAGGACCACAGCCGTCTGAGACACAACCACGGGCCAATTAGCCCACTGATAATCAGAATGCCCTTCGCAGAAATGGGTAAAGAAAGAGCGAATCTCAGCCTGCAAAAGAACCAAAACAGAGACACAAGTCAAAGCCCCTGCAGCACTAGACATGGCGGAGCGCGCCATGACATATTGGGGACTACTGGTGTGTGCCATCAGCCACACTTTCGCCACATCCCCCTTTATATGCTCCATCTGAGCTCTCTCTAACCTGGTGGGCACCTTGCAGTCATATTGATTGTTCAGTATGTCATTAGTAGTGTCCACCACGAGGGCAGAGCAACAGGTGAGCCCAAGCAGAAAAAACATACAGAGTAACACAACTATGTGCTCTGCCATGAAAGTGTAGATGACCCCTGTGACCAGCTGGGTACAAATGTTTCCCACAACCGTAAAGACAAAGATGAAGAGAGCCACCAGATTGGACAGAATCTCAGAATCCTGCATGAGGCCGAAGGAGGGCATGGAGAAGGACATGAAGATGCAGATGAAGACAGTGCCTGTTAGTTTGGTGAGCTGGTCCTGAACGGCCGGCATGGGCGATGAAAAGTCCAGGGGCAGCTTGGTAACCACGGAAAGCAGGGTGAGAGTGGTGGAATTGATGGGGAAGAACCTGCAAGGGAACCAGAGCCTCCTGTGGCGGAGGCCATCTACAGTGTCGGCTCCAATTGCCCCCAGGCATATCAATGATGCCCCTGCTATGTATATTCCTATCCATGGTACGGGCGCACTGAACCTGTTGTTTTCGTCTGTGCTGCAGCTGTATCCTCCCATTGGACATAGAAAATATGTGCCCTATTAAATCTGTGAATTCGGTCTGTAAGTATGCATCTTATGGGAACAATCTGGTGAAGCTGAAATTCCATTGTCCTACCTAACTGCCTACCTATAACATGTGATATTTTATGTTTGGAAACATGGGCAGTGTGGGACTGCCCAGTGAAATTATTAGTAAAATGGTCTCTGCCCATTTTTTAAGAAGCTCACCTGATCCAATGTTGTTCCAAATGCTCTTCTCTATGGTTATCTTACAAAGGGTGTGGGTCTGAAATTTGAATGCTCGTGTATGATTTTTTCACAAAGGAATGTGGGTTTGAACAAGACAAATAATGCACCTATTCCCTCTCATAGGGTTTATACCCTTATTTTGACTGACAAACTAATGTTTAATTTGAATGTCTGGTTTGAATAAAAGAATAGTTTATTGCGACTTGTTTCTTATACTAATTTTGTAACCTTTATCTATGGAAGATCAAGTAGAAACTTATTTACTTTTTTTTTCAATCTTAATCTTTATTTTTTTAATAATAGATTCAAAATATGTTTTTAGGATTTTATAGATCAATTCTTAAAAGTTTTAGAAATACAGTTAGGTGTCTATTTATGTATCAATCTTATATATTGTAAATTATTCATAGATCTGAAAACAGATCACTTCATATGACGACTATAAAATGATCTATTGTTGTTTTCATTACGAAAACCAAGATATTTATATAATTAGATACCACCCAAATAACTCAAAAAAAAAGATTCATTGTTATTTCCATTAAAAAACCAAGATATTTATAAAATTAGATACCACCCAAATAACTCAAAAAAGATTGTCTTTCCTTCATTTTATAGTTATGATGATACACTTAAAACTTATGAATAAAGATTTTTTTTTTATATTACTACTTTAGAAATAGTATATTTTATGTTAAAGTCATTAAAGAATTTAATCATATTTTCATCCATTTAGAGTTTACATTTAAATTTTGTTTTTTCCTTTTTTATTTATTTGATTAAATTTGTGGGTATAAAAATGAAATAATGTAAAAATGATTTTGGAATGCTCAAGTTCAAATTTAATATATAGGTCTAAACTCTCTTCTTAGCGGTCATTTTTTATATATTAGAGATAGTTAAAAAGAAATAGGTACAATATGAGATGATAATTCACCTTAGGTACAACAATACTTGTTCAAGTTTAACACAACATTATCAAAGCCTATGCAATTTGTATGAACAACAAACACTATTAAGAGGGCTAATAAAAGTGATTATAAAACACTTATATCAAGATATATAAAAAAAACGATAACACTTGACTACTCGTAGCAACGTTTATAATTGTTGTTGTGTTGATACATATTCCATTCAAAGTGTCAACCTTAAGATCAACAATGTCATCAAAATCCAACTATTTTGCAAATACTTCATATTTAATATTTTTAGCAAATTTAATCGTCTTAGTTTTTTCATGCATACTAATGTTGTGCTTCTTTGTATTACTAACTCTTTCTCGTTCAACTGACCTATACCCTTGAGCAAAAAATAAGCTATTTACCTCAATTTTGTACATTAAGGTAAGTTTTTCCTTCTCCAACAGATTAATAACATGTATTTAAGAATCTCAAGGATCACAAAAATCCATATCAAAATATAAAGAATAGAACTAACAATTGAGATTCAATAAGGTATCTTCTTTTGTCTTAAAAGCCCTCTTCATTCTTGACTTTCTAGGTATGCCAAGGAATTTCATTAGTCAAGACTAATCAAACCCTATTGGGTTGTTTTGAAAAAGAATTTCATGTCAAGTAAAACTATCAAGTTGACATCCCACCCTAAACAATCCCCTAAAAATGAAGACCATAATTTGTAGGCATAAATATAGGCAAATAAAAGATGCTTTATTTTTCAACTTTGTTACATAAACTACAAACTATGACAAGAATGGGCCCAAAGAGGTCAACTCAACATTAGTAAGAATATTTTCAAGAATTAGCGACCATCTAAATTAATTTTTTAAGTCCCAACCGCATAAGACCAAACAATTCTTAAGATATAGAACTATTTATCTTTATTTTGATCAAGACTCTAATTAACATTAAAATTTGATATAATTTCCTTAGTATAAGCAAGAAAAATGTAGAGCTTCTTCAAAAAGCATAACCATCTTCTCATTTGAAGTTCTTCAAAAATTCAATTTTTAGCTTCAACGAACTAGGAAACTTAACATCATAGAAAGGTTTTCTTAGAACAAATTATGATCTAGATTTTTAATATTATAAATATTAAATTTGACTTGTCAAATATCCCAATCCTTAACCCTAGCATTGACAACAATATCTTTAAAATCATTGATCCCCTTAAAGGTCCATTATTATTTTGAACAAGCTTGAGTAACAGTAATAAGTATATTTTTTTCCATTCTAGATTCTACCAAATAGACCTATGAGGAGTGAAAACACTATCAAATCTAAAAGAGCCTCCTTATTCTCAACATGGTGTTTAACACTTTCCTAAATCCTCAAATGCTACCAAAAAAATTGACCCAAATGACTTAATTGAAAATTTTCCAACCAACAAATTGTGGGATGTAATGTAATCGAAATTTTTTCTATTTTTTATCTTAGAGATTTTAATATTATTTCTTACTAAAACATTTCATAGCTCATTACCATCAAAGGATTTCAAAATTCATTTCACAATAAGAGAATTCTCTTGCAGTTTAAGGTCTTTAAGTCCAAGACCCCCCAATTGCTTGGATGAATAACACCAAGACTAATCGACAATATACCTCTTTTTATTAGATTTTTCATCAAACCACAAAAAAATTCTAAGCATTTTATGAATATTATCGATTTGATAACTACCAAATAACCAAGCAAAGGAATAGTAAATGTTATAGGAACCCAAAATATTTTCAAAATATTTTGACAAAATTGCACTCTATCTACCAAGGAAAGATAATGAGCACACCGTTTAATATTTTTTTTTTCAATTTTCTTAAACGTCGAACTCCACATTTCTTTCAAAAAAGGATTTACAAAGATTGGAATGCCCAAATATATAACAATCTTCTTTGGTACTCCCCACTACCAATTCCTACCAATGAGCCACATAGGAGGGAATCATACCATCTTAAAATAATACACTTACTATTAAATATTTTTGCATTGGAAGATTTACAAAATAAGGTAAGTCTTTCTAAAACATTATTAAATTATCTTCACTCATTTCAATAAAAAGAGAAAATTCATCTACAAATTAAGCATTGGGCAACTCATTATTATCAAGTAAACAAATACCTTTGACACGAGGCCTAAGTAAATTGGTCTTCAAAATATAATGCAAGGCATCACAAATAATAAGAAATAAAGCAAGGACTAGGAGACAACCTTGCCTTATGGATCATTATAGAGAAAACAAATTAGTTAAAGACTTTTAATATCACTTTGACTAGAGGCATATTATAACACAATTGTAGAATACATCAAGAAAACCAAAAGTTTCCATAACAACAATCACAAAATCCCATTCAACTCTATCATATGTTTTTACAAAGTATAAGAGAAACATATTGATATTTTGCCTAGAAATTTCACCCAATTTAGACCTTCTTAGATAGTTATCAAAAATTTTAAAATATATATTTCAATGAACTCAGTCTCATCAACAAAGATGACTTATGTTATAACATCAATTAATCTTAGAGATAAGAGCTTAGTAATAATTTTGTAGGAGACATTGAGTACGTTGATAGGTCTTTATTTCTTGATAAAACAATTATCACCTTCTTTAGGCAACAACTTGATCACACTTGTATTTATATTATAACCAATAATGCTTCTTAATAAACCTCCAAAACATCCTCTACAATACAATCATAATTGGCTCTATAAAATTCAATGGGGAGACCATCAATACTAGTGGATATACCATTACTAAAGGAATTAATGGTTCTTGAATAGTTTCATCCTTAGAGAGCTCCTTACTAATGTCCTTAGCATATTTTTCACTAACCTATTTTGAAATGATTTCTTACAGAAATGTCTAGCATCAACACTTTGCACATTATCTTTGGTATGTAATGATGATAATTAGGGTTTCCACAATTAGATGTATGAAAACCACTAATTTTGGGCTTAGGAACCACTACATTAAAGAGGGGTAAACCCAATAGATCTAGCCAAAAATATCAAGGATAGGGCTGAGAATTCTTATTAGGTTGACTGGATTTGAATTGAATGCCCTCTTTTAAGTTGAATTGTAAAAATGCTAAAATTAGGGTAAATGTGTTGGAATTAAAGTAAAAACACATGAACAGTGAGGTCATCAGATCGAGCCACACTCGGACCTATATCTAGAGAGAGCTGTTGAAATGTCAGGACTGGTATGCTTGTTGCAACGATCCTCCACACTTTTCATCGTCCAAAGGGGAACCTGTTTGTGTATGTAAATAAAGCTAATCCTAAAGTTCACAACTTCACACCTTCTTCCTACACACAGAAAGAAGGGGAAATAGGTTGGGAATAGGGATTTTTCTAAGTCAAACCCCAGTTTAGGAATTAAACTTGAATGAAATATTGCAAACACTAAAATAAACAATGGAAAGATATACCATAGATCTGCAATTGTTGATAATGATGCTTTGCTTCTTGAATGTAATCACATATGTTGTATGAAATGGCATGAACATGACAAAAACCTAATCACACACACATGCTTGCATATGAATGATGTAATTTTGCTCCACAATGAATGAACAAAGAGTATGCAGCCTTGAAGACCTCTTAAAATGCTTAATGATGAATGCCTCAATGCTTTTTGGTCGAATACTTGAATGTGTAGATGCTTAGATAAAAATTAGTTGAGAAGAATGCCTTATATAGGGATTTCATAATTGAAATCGCCTTTAGGCCAACTTATAATTAATATATTTTTACACAAAGCTAAATTTGAATAGGATAAGACCACCCAATCACCCTCTCAAAATTCGGGGAAAAAAGCACTGGTCGGTGTGTCAGGCGCCCCAGTCTTGACCACTTTTTTCCAAATTTCTAGGGATGTGAGCTATCATGATTCTATTGCTAAATCCAACTCAATGTCTCAACCCAAGATGTGTAGATATGTGAAATGCTTAGAGAGTTTAAATTACGATAGGATTAAAGAAAAATCAAGATAAAATGATAAAGGGCACACCTAGAATTAAGGGCCCAAATAGGAGTGTGATGATGTAATAAAGCGAAATAAGACCCATAATATTGAATTAAGTATTAATTAATTACAATAGAAGTCCTATAATGCATAGAGGAAAGGGAAATACTAAAATAGGAGCTAGGAGAGTGCAAAATTGGACACACTAATAAAGGGTGCACAATTTACGACGCTAAATTTAGCCCCACTTTAGCAGAGTATGAGCTTGTAGTCATACTATTGGTCAAGTAGAAAGATTAGAGAGAGGAGTGAATAGGATCATAATGATAAGGAGATAAGACTTCACTAATTTTGAGGAACCAAGCCCCCAATCATAGGATCTTAACTCACACAACCACATGAAAGAACACATACACAAGGGGTTAATACTAAAAAGAAGACCTCAAGTCAACTAGCCGAAGAGACCTCGATAATCAAAATGTCTCAACCACTAATATCATTCTTGAAAAACTTCATCTCAAAAACACAAGTGATCACATAAAAGAGCAAGAGCCTACATCATCCATGAACTACAGATAGCAAAGTTAAGAGCTCATGAGAAGAAAGAGAGGAAGCATGGATACACATTATAGACGTGTTTTTCTAAGTGATCCATGAGAAGAAGAATAATGAGAGAGGAAATGGATACACATTCTAGATGTGTTTTTCTAGGTGATCCATGTTGGGGAGGAAAGTATGAAAAGTCTAGCTATGTTTTGCTAGTTCCAATTATCCTCATGCGTGTGTGTGCAAGTGATGTCCGGTTTCAAGTATATAGCACCCTGTATAAGAGTTTTTTTTCTTTGGTTTTGAGCACGATTCAACCTATTTAAGACATATAATGAAAATGCAAATGCCAAGGGGTGAATGTTTGGTTTTCAGAACATCTTGAATGAGAGTTTATTTTCTCTAGTTTCAAGAATGTGTAAACTTGTTTAAGACAGATATGCTTGGTTTTGAGGACATCCCATGTAAGAGTTTGTTTTCTCTGTTTTCGATGATGTGCACCCCATCTATGACATATATCAATGTTGTGTCTAGTTTTGAGCATGAAGCATCTCATATAAGAGTATTTTTTCTCTGGTTTAGAGTCTAAACACCACATTTAAGACATGCAAAGCTATGGTACAATATGGTACAAAGAGGGTGATATGCATGCCGCCCCCCCTTAAGATGTCAACATAGCCCTATATTTATGTCTTAAGGAAGCTATAAACAAGGACACCCACCTTCAACACCAAGGAAATATCCTTTAGGAAATAATGCCATAAATCCAAGCTAAAGAGGGATTACTCTTATAAGTAAGGATAACATAGTTGAAAAAGAGATATCTTGCAACAAGTGTAAAGAGGATTCTTGGAGGAGAAGAGATCTTTGCTCAAAAGACATCTACCTCCAAAAAGAGTTCTTGAACAAACATAGTATATTCTGCCAAAGAATGGAAGGAGAACAAGAATGTCTACCTTCCTCTTATTGCTAAGTGAAAGGGATTCTTGATGAAGAATAACACACTTCTGACCCAATGTGAGGGGTAAGTTTATAATAGATATACATTTCCAAGTGGGGGTTGTAGTCAAGGATACACACCTCTTGCATAAGAGAGAATCCTTGAGAAAACAACAACTTCGCACAAGGAATGACATCAAATCATAAGCAAACACCACTCAACAAAGAAAAAGTTGATCCTTAGAAAGGATAAGAGAGAGAGATCATTACCCCCCAAACATAGGGACAATGAGAAGAATTACACAACCTCTAAGGCGAGATTAGACATAAGAAAATGCACAATGTAATCACATGAAGGAATATCCAATGCAAGCAAAGACATCAAGATATGTAAAATGCTACTCTAAAGAAGAGGTAATCTTCAAAGAGAGAGAGAGAGAGAGAGAGAGAGAGAGAGAGAGAGAGAGAGAGAGAGAGAGAGAGAGAGAGAGAGAGAGGATCGCATACTCCACTAAGGAGAGATTAATCATAAGAGACAAACAATTTCATGCAAGAAAGGACATCAAAGTATGAAAAATACAACCCCTAAAGGAAATAGTGAAACCATGAAAGAAGAAAGAGATAGGATAATACTCTTTCCCCCCAAGAGTAGAGACAAGAATAAATAAACTATTATGTTGCTCACTAAGTATGATTGCACCTGAAATTGTACCACCATGAATGACAATGAGCCCCCAATGGGTAAGCTAACAATGTCACATAGTAAGGAGTAGCATGATAGGAACTTGAATGTTATTTAAAATGATCATGAAAAATATGGCATCCATCATCACCTGTTACTTTTATGCTATTTTTATGGCCTTTGGAACTACAAAATGGATCTAGATTTTGAAACAATCTGGAAGGGAACATGAAAATTTGGATCTGAACTGGGAGGACTAGGGCACTAGGTGCAATGGTCCTGAGGAGGACTAGGGTGTTGGGCGCCTTGGTCCTGGGATAGGGGCATTGGGTGTCATGGTCCTTGGGTACCAGGCTGAAGTTCATTGTAGAGAAGAGAATTAAAGTTTGCATAAATATGATTGGACAAGACATTAGTTTGTTGGAATGCATAAAGATGTAAATCCACTAGACAATGGAGGAGGGGATGTTGACAAAGGAAGAGGTTGGAAACTTAGTTTTTCATTAGAAAAGTTTGATTTCTCATGACTTGGTTGCACACATCCTAAAACTTGTCCATTGTATCCATGTGTAGGATTTGGAGAGGGTTTTCTCTTAGGTGGGATTGGATTTAAATTTAAAGAGGCTCAATCAATATCTAGACATGTGTTAGAATAAAAATTTTGAGTATCAAATTCAGTCATCTTAGATTTTCTATGAAAAGGTGTGAAATCTAATGACCCCCAATCATCCTCCAAGAGTTATTCTCCAAGAACTTCTTTAGTAGGAGATGGTGTATTTGTCTGAATTAGAGAGAGGATTGTAGGAACTAACAAATTATATTGTGCTTCCATTTGTATATTCATATCAACTTCCAAAGAAAACATTTTATTATTATATATTGTAGGGGAGGAGATTTGTCCCTTCCATGATGATAAATCTTATAGGACAAATAAGTCCACTTCTACCTCTTCGAACTGGCGCTAAGATGAGCCAGAGGATAACAAACAACTAAACTAAATATATGAAAGCAAATAACAGATTTATAATACAGAAATAGTAACAGACAGGAAACCAGTTTCACAAAATAGAACAAAATCAATAGTGGCATATACCTTTGGATTAGGGAGCTCTCGAGTTCTAGATTTCAGCGCGGGGCGTGGACGGCAATGCGGTGCGCTATCGTCAGTACGACCCACGAACAAAAAGCTTCAAAATGCTTTTGTGCGCGCAATCTGACACGTAGGACCTGTTCACCACCTGCGCACACTAAGACGAGAAAAATGTTAGGGGTTGTATAGGGGCCTGGCTCAGTCAAACCCCTGTTTAGGTGTCTCCACCACCACAGACAACCAAATATATAGATTGGAAAAATAAACTGGAAACTTGGTAAATTGGAAAATTGGAAAGATGCAAATAGAAACTGTGTATGGTGAAAATGGATAACAATAATAACAATATTGAAAGGCTAAATGAATTCAACCACCAAACCCTAGCCTAACAATCAACAAAGATCCACCATAACATATGAAGATTACCTAAGACAATGCAAATCACATGAAATCACAAAGATTATACCATCACATGTCCAATAGGGTTTTGATCTCCATTCTTCCTATCTCCATTGATCTTGCTTGATATATTTGCTCTTAGATTTTTATATGCATAAGAGCTCAACCAAGAACGGAATGTGGTTGCAAGTAGGATCGTAGTGTAGCCAAGTACTCCAAAATCAGTCATTAGTCATTAGTCCTTAGGGTTTGACAATGAAGAAAGCATCTTCTTAAATAGAAGACACAATAAGAAATGGAGGGTTAAGATTGAGAGGTGTAAAAAGGAGGTCGGCTAGGATTAGAGGGTAGGTAAAAGAAATACCAAAATAATGAAAGGGGTAGGTAGTGTATGAATTAAGAGATGAATGACATGTGTCATGGGTAGAAAAGGTTAACGAATTAATTAAATAAATAAAGATTTATTTAATTAATAGAAGAAGTGGGATCAATTAAATAAATAAGATATTTATTTAATTTAGGAAAATGATAATTTAAATAAATAAATGTATTTATTTAAATGAGAAATAAGGCTAGAAGAAGATAAATGAATTAATTAAATAAATAAAAATTTATTTAATTAATAGAAGAATTAGGCTTAGATAATTAAATAAATAAAATATTTATTTAATTAGACATGACAATTTAAGGTGTCTACATTTTGCCCCTCTTTGAGACAATGCGGCTTGTCGTGTTGTTTCAAAGAAGATAAGATGAACTGATACAGAGTTGCCCCAGAATGGGAATAATATGCCCCCTCGAGAGATTGGATGAAAATGTCTGAAAAGATTGCAAACAATCTCTCGATAAGAAAGAAAGGCTAGAATGGACTGACCGGATAAGGTGACAGAGTCACGGGATAAAGAAGACTGACTCGGGAAATGAAGGCGAGGGCTAGGGTAGGCTATAAGATAGACCATGGGCAAAAGACATCCTCATTGTCATCTACACCTTCACGAGATCACAGTGCAGAGCGAGAAAAGAGCAAGAGCAGTCAGCAGCGATGGCCTTTGTTCACAGATTCGACCGCGTTTGCCGATTCCAGAGGCCAGCAGAGGCAGGAGAGCCAGTAAGTACCACCAAACTTCCTCGTACTTTCACGCATTTCAATTTTCGTCATTAATGCTCAATAGGTAGCAATAAATGCGCTAGGAATAGGGTATTTAAAAAAATGCAAAAACGCGCAACCGCGTCTGTGTCAGTGCCAGGCGCGTCTGTGTCCAACAGGCGCGTCTGTGTCGGTTCCAGGCGCGTCTGTGCCTGGGACCGCGTTTGCGTTGATTGCGGGCGCGTTTATGTCATGTAGGGACGTCTATGTTCCCTAGCCGCGTTTGTGCATAATGTAGGCACGTTTATGTCCAGAAGGCGCGTCTGTGTTTTTTAGGCGCGCTTGTGCAGTCAATAGGCGCGTTTGTGAGTTAAAAGCGCGTTTGTGTGTCAAAATGCATGGTTTTGGTCTTCGAGGTCAAATCGACAGTTCTGTGATGAACATACGATGTCGATTGGATAAGCTGCTGAGAATATACACTCAAGCAGGTCCTCTAGGAAGACTAGGATAGATCAAGACACTTTGTGATGAACAGGGAGCACCAAGATAGGCAGCACTTTGTGATGAACAGGGAGTGCGAATGTGAGTAACACTTTGTGATGAACAGGGAATGTCACACATATAGTACTTTGTGATGAACAGGGAGCACTACTAGGGTAGATAGCAACACTTTGTGATGAACAGTGAGTGTCACTAGGGTAGCTAACCAGATGCATTTAGATAACAAGTAGCATTTTGTGATAAACAGTGAATGCCATGATAACTGACATGATTGATTGGTTGACTGCAGGAGTATCTGCCTATGCTGGAGTCACGGGAGAGATTCCCGTCTACACAGAGATTGCGACCAGAGTTGTTGATTCAGGACAGGATTGCCATTGAGGAGATGGGCCTCAGACATGTGCTATATGTGCCCGAGTTTCGGGCAAACATGGGTTTGCTGACTGCACTGGCGGAGAGATGGCACTCCGAGACTTGCACGTTTCACTTACCTATGGGGGAGATGACAGTGACGCTCAAGGATGTCTATAGGATACTGCACATACCGATCGATGGAGAGCTGATTCCATATGATCGAGATGGAGACAGGGAGGCGCTGAGACGGGTATTCCAGGATCCTGGTTTGGAGATGAGAGCAGGGCACGTGGCATGGGATACCATGACCGCGACAGGTTTAGCGTTACCAGCTGTGATTGGAGGAGCCATCAGTGGTTTCTTATGTCCAGACAGGGCTACACGGGGGTTGGCAGTGGGTTGGGGAGGAGCACTGGAGATACTGGTGACTGAGCACACCAGATATGCGTGGGGGCCATGTGTCTTGGCGCATTTATACTATGAGCTGCATCAGTTTGTCTATCACGGATCAGTAGGACTGGGCTGCTGAGTGACTCTGTTACAGGTTTGGGCATATGAGCACCTTCCTATCACACATCCTATCCACTTCAGGGGTAGAGGACATGGACGGAGTTTTGTACATTTGTATGATATGATTACGTCACAGCCTCGGATTGGCCGGCTGGAGCACTGGAGGTGGGTTATAGATGACATTGACATGGTCATCTGGAGGTCGTACCTGGGGTGTGAGGAGTGGGAGGACGATGCCTTGGAGCTGCCCTATACATTCAGGAGCAGGTATCTGATTGGGTGTATGCCCTACATACTGGAGAGGCAGCTGGTTGACAGGGTTGGGAGACAGTTCGGCAGGATCCAGAGGATGCCGCGAGGCTCGGGCATGTATGCCCGCACAGTCAGGGATCAGGCTCAGTTCGGACCACTGTTATCGTATGATCAGGCCGTCACACAGCTGACAGAGATGATGCCACTACCTTGGGATATGTGGCCAGAGGTGGAGGAGGCAGGGATGGACACAGAGTATGCTGCATATTGGGCAGAGCATCCATTTCCGAGGTTGACAGATCCTGGAGAGCTGCTGGAGGGAGAGGTTGGAGGGGATGGAGGTAGGGGCCGACGGAGGCGGAGGGGAGTAGTGGGGGAGAGGTGGGTAGCACCTCGGAGGGAGGGAGGACAGGAGGGAGCAGCCTAGGTGGTGAGGGGTCGAGGTGGATTGCCCCTACAGGTACCAACAGCACAGGGTCCTAGAGCACAGGGACCTAGACAGGGACATGTGCAGGGACAGGCACATGTACAGAGACAGGTGCAGGTTCCCAGGCATGTTCAAAGATAGGTACCTATTCGGGCACCGAGACAGGTACAGGGGGAGGCATAGGTACAGGCACCCACAGAGGGAGAGCCACAGGCAGAGGCTGAGGGTGGAGATCCTGAGGAGGATGAGCTGCTAGAGCTGAGAGAGATCTGCCAGGGCCAGGTAGACGAGATCCAGGAGTTGGAGCAGGAGAGGGATCGCCTCAGGATCAGGCTCCGAGATACAGAGCGAGAGAGGGACCAGGCCATCCAGCGATATACTGAGGCCAAGACAGCTCTGAGGGCAGGGAGGCAGGCGACAGAGGACGCAGGAGCAGGCTACGCATATGTGCTGTGAGCCAGAGAGGAGATAGGTTATTGGAGGGACCTGTACTATGGTGTCGTGCCAGCGGATCAGCGGGCGAGGAGCTTCCATAGACCATCGCGTACAGTGACGGCTACAGGAGGGAGTCGGAGGAGGCAGGCATCTAATGGTGGGGTCATGGGTCCTCCACCACCACCAAACAGGCAGGGTGATCCCGGAGCAGGTCCATCTACAGCTCAACGTCCGTTGAGGCCAGGCGGCTCCGAGGGAGGGAGTTCATCATAGCCATAGAGGGCTCCCCTTTGTATCAGTATATGTACCATTTTTGTATTGTAGCCATATGATTTTTGACATCATTGTATCATGACACATTTTGATTATATATGAGATGATTCACCATTTTTGCGGCAGCTATATGCATGTATACCTATGTGATGAGATGTTCTTATGATATGGATGCAAATATGTATATGATGCAATGCAATATATTTGTGTTCTTTTATGTTGTATATGTGATGTATGATGCAAATGTGAATGTATGTAATGCAAATGAATATGATAATGCAAATGATTATTTACATAATGAAAATGTGAGATGTGCTAACATGTGTTGTATGCAGGATGTGATGCAATTGTGATATCTATATGTATGTATGAAACGCTTATATGTGGTGATGTAGGTGTAACTATATGAAATGCAAATGTTTTTGGTGTGTCATTATACTCAGTCATGTGATAGCGGGCTACGCAGACTCGAGAAGGACAATGGAAGTCAATCAAGAAAGGGGGATGGAAGACAGAAGATATGAACGTGAAAGAGCTTCTTGTGCGTTATCATCATTGAGCTTTATTATGGCAAAATAGGTTATGACAATCGAGGCATTTGTTCGGCCCAGAAAGTCATTGTACTTGTAGTCACATAAATCTGTCCACTTAATTAAATGAATACTTAGTATTTATTTGATTATTTAACCATCAATTAATAATTAATTAAATTAATATTTAATTAATTCATCTTAACCCTCTTCTCCTATTAATTAAATAAATTATTCAATTTATTTGATTTAATTCACTTAACCAAATTCATACCATTAATTAAATAAATAAATCATATTTGTTTAATTAAATCTTCTCTCACATTTAAATAAATTAATATTTATTTAAATCCCCCAAAATCCCACCTCTCACATTTAAATAAATTAATATTTATTTAAATCCCCCAAAATCCCACCTTTCACATTTAAATAAATTAACATTTATTTAAATCACCTTTATCCTCTACCCACTTGTATTTTCCTACAAAAGCAAGTTGCACAATTATTTTAAATAAATAATTTATTTAAATCACCTTTATCCTCCACCCACTTGTATTTTCCTACAAAAGCAAGTTGCACAATTATTTTAAATAAATAATTTATTTAAATCACCTTTATCCTCACCCACTTGAAACCTTTAATGGTTTCCCTTAAAGTATTCAAACTTGATGGCTTTAAAGTCTTCAAACTTGATGGCTTCCTTCTATAGTCTTCTTAAGACTTTAATGGTTTTCCTTAAAGTCTTCAAGCCTTTAATGGTTCCCCTCAAAGTCTTCAAGCATTTTAATGCTTTATCTTCCTTTTTCTCATTTAAATAAATTAATATTTATTTGAATATTTATCCAAATACAACTTGCACACATTTATTGAAATAAATGAATTTTTATTTTAATAAAATCCTATTTTCCCTCACCCACCAAATCCACTTGCAAAATCTAATCCCCTTCTAGATTCTTCTAACCCCTTCCTAATTAGCTTAATCCATCCCCTAATTATTGTCACATTCCTAGGCAAAATGGAGTCACTTCTCAAAGCCTAAAAGTCTTGGATAACCTTTGAAAGCTTCCAACCTTCAACCACTAAATGGCTCAAAGTCTTTGATAACCATTGAAGGCTTTCAACCTTCAACCACTTAATCCCCAAAGTCTCCAATAACCATTAATGGTTACCTCAAACCCTCCCACATGGTTAAAACATTTGTTTTGACTCAACCTCTACCCAACCCAAGGGTCTCATCAAGCCTTTAATGCTTTGACCATGATTATATCTTAATCATTTGCACAAAGGTTTATCCTTGGATTAACTCTTAATCCAATGGGTAATCTTAATTTAGACTTGACCCTTACCTTCTAGATAACCATGAGGTCTTCTCAGGCCTTTAATGCCTCCAACCTCTTCTCTCAACCTAATCCTATGTTGACACTTGTCACCATTTTATTGGTGCCAATTGTGCACATGGATCCCCAACTTTCAAACTTGGCCCTTGATTAAACCATTCAATCTTAACCCTTCATTTCCCCATTTCTTCTATAAATAGAACCCTCTCCTCAAGCAAAAGAAAAAGCATTTTAGAGTATTGTTGTTATACTGGCATTAGCATAGAGCTTTTTCATAGCATCACTATCTACTCTTGCATAGTATTTGCTTATCATATTCAACCATCTTGAATCTCCATATGGCATCCATGGCTAGTGCTAAAAGCTGAGAGCTACACTCATTTGGGACTTGGAGAGGAGAGAAACAAGGGAGAAGCATCAAAAGGCATCATGGAAGCATCTTAGGGAGGCTCTTCTCCTTTATTTTATTTTGTTAAACTTCTTTCATGCTTTTTGAAATCTCTCTTGATATGTTTGGAATGGTTTTTAGTTCTTTGTTTTGTTTTTATGGTTGAAACTAACTTATTAACATTGAACTTTGTTGTTGCCTTGTCCCCATTTCCATGACATCAGTACCTGTTTGCATGGAGATAAGACAGTCACAAACAAGGAATGCCCCAGTTCATACTAGACTCACAGTGTCCTCATATCCTTGGACAAGTCATAGCATTACTAAAAGACAATCCACAGACAGCAAATGCAAATAGGTGACGATACCCCATCCTCGTCTTTCTAGTCAAAGACATCCTGGAGATAGAATCTCTAGTCAGAGACATCCTAGAAAAGCTAAAAGACATGTCACCAAAAGATAAAATGAAAAGAAAACCAAGACTCGACACCAACATCCATTGTAGTCCTCAAGTTTAGTGTCTCTTGTCACTTGTTTAAGTCTTATTCGATTGTGGTCACAATGTTCACTTTCACAAAAAGGATAGATAGCACTGAACCATATGTTGTCTGAGTCTGTTGAAAGATTTGATTTTGTTGAAGCTCATTGTTGCTGCTGTGTCTCATTTGAAACTGACTGAATCCATGAAACTGATACTTTATTGCGGAGAAGATGAAACTTTATTGCGGACTGGCGATGCAGATGTTGCTTTATTGCGGATTGTGCGCAGATAGACTGAAGGAAGCTGGAAGAAACTGTACTCCTTGAAACATGTGATGTTCTCAGTTCCACACCCATTACTAGATGTAGGATTTGCCTTAGCCACAGATAGGATCTGATTTATTATGGATGGAAAGGGAGTGAAAAGGGAGGATTATGGATGACTAACCAATCTTAGGTAGATCAATAACAAGCCATGATGGGACTGGGTAATTTTATTATGGATGAATAGGTTGTGAGTGTGTGCAAAGTGAAAGGATGAAAGTGAATCCTGAAGGAGGGAGGAGCAATGTCTCTATGCATGGCGCTGGTAACCCAGTTTTCACCATGGTACTTGCCCAGGGCGCCACCGAAGTGGTTTTCACTGTTGGACGAAATTATTTCTCTTTACTTTTTTTGATTTTTTCAATGTTTTCTGTGTCACAAGGCGCCTGTTTGCCAGGTTTTCACCAAGTAACGATTTTTTTTGTTTTATAATTTTTTTTTTGTATTTTTGAAATTTTTTGATTTTTTTGTATTTTTTGAATTAGGATACTCTGATGAGCTATGTGTAGAACCAGCGAAGGTGCATGTTGCTGATAGGATCCTCCAAAGATTCCCCTTCTGTAGTTGAGAGCTGATATGCCCCAGATCCATATACCGCTGTGATGATGTAAGGACCAAGCCAGTTTGGTTCGAACTTGCCCTTCTTATCTCTGTCTTGCTGATTCTTGGGGTTCTCTCTGAGTACTAAGTCACCTACCTCAAATGTGCGAGGCTTGACTTTGTGATTGTAACTGCAACTCATTCTTTGTTGGTAAGCCTTGAGATGATTAAAAGCAGTGTGTCTTCGTTCCTCCAGCAGTTCTAGTTCTTGTAAGCGAGAGACCCAGTAGTCTTCATCGTTGATTATGTTTCTCAAGGAGACCCGTAGAGAAGGTAACTCGACCTTAATAGGCAAGATGGCTTCAGCGCCGTAGACAAGTGAGTAGGGTGTAGCTCCTGTAGGTGTGCGGACACTTGTGCGGTAGGCCCAAAGTGCAGGATTAAGTTGGATATGCCAGTTACGGCCAGCGTCATCGACTGTCTTTTTGAGGATTTTAAGAATTGTTTTGTTAGACGCCTCAGCTTGGCCATTACCTTGGGGGTAATATGGTGTGGAGAAACGATGAGAGATATGGAAGCGGTCACAGAGTTCACGAACATCCTGATTTTTGAAGGGACGCCCGTTATCAGTAATAATGGAAGTAGGAATCCCGTATCGACAAATGATGTAGTTCAAAATGAAGGTAGCGATTTGTTTCCCTGTAACTTGTGTGAGAGGCACGGCTTCAATCCACTTTGTGAAATACTCTGTGGCTGTGATAATGAATTTTTGACCGTTGGAAGAAGGAGGGTGAATCTTGCCTATGAGATCGAGTCCCCACTGACAAAAGGGCCAAGGAGATGCAAGTGGTTGTAGTTCCTGTGCTGGTGCATGTATGAGGTCTCCATGAATTTGACACTGCTTACATTTCTTGACAAACTGATATGAGTCTTTTTCCATAGTAGGCCAGTAGTATCTAGTCCTGACGAGTTTCTTGGCCAAGGTAGGACCACTAGTATGCGGACCACATATCCCTTCATGCACTTCTCGTAATGCAATCTGAGCTTCGTCACTCTCTAAACATCTAAGAAGGGTGCCATCTAGACCTCGTCGGTATAGGATATCAGCTAAAATGACGTATCGAGAGGATTGGCGAATGAAAGTACGACGTTGATTGTTTGATAGATTGGGAGGTAAGATATTGTCGCGAAGGTATGTGAATATGGAACCATATAACTGGGATTCAGGACCAACAACGCATATCATTTCCGTAGGAGTGATCTCATATGAGGGAACCAACAGGTTGTCTACCAGGAACTCATAGTAGGTCTCATTTTGTGGTAGATCAATGAGCGAAGCAATTGTAGCCATGGCATCTGCAGCACGATTCTGTTCTCTTGGTATCTGCTCAAACTCTATCTTTGCGAAGTGCTGTTTCAGATCATCTACCAGTTGTTTGTAAGGCATTAGTTTTTCATCTTTTGTTTGGTAATCATTAGTTGCTTGACGGATGACAAGTTGAGAATCCCCAAAAACCCGAAGTTCCTGGATCTTCCATTGAACTGCAATTCTTAATCCAGTTGTTAATGCCTCATATTCCGCTATATTGTTGGTGCAAGGAAATGATAAGCGGTATGATTTTGGTATAGAATTGCCTTGAGGAGTTATAAAGACTATACCCGCTCCTGCCCCATGCTGTGTGTAAGAGCCGTCAAAGTATAATTGCCATGGCTTTGCAGGTGATATTGTTAGAATGGACTCATCTGGAAATTCTGACTGTAGAGGAACATCATCTATCATGGGAGCATCTGCCAATTGATCTGCAATTGCTTGTCCTTTGATTGCTTTTCTATCTACATATTCGATGTCAAATTCACTCAAAATCATTACCCACTTGGCCAGCCGTCCAGTAAGTGTAGCTTTGTTGAGAAGATATTTTAGTGGATCAATTATGGCAATCAACCTAGTCTTGTGAGTGAGCATATAATGTCGTAACTTCTGTGAAGCAAAGACCACAGCGAGACATGCACATTCGATTGGTGTGTAGTTTAGCTCATATCCCACCAATGTGCGACTGATATAGTATATTGCCTTTTCCTTGCCATCATCAACTTGTTGTGCTAGGAGTACCCCCAGTGCTGTTGGAGTAGCTGATATGTAAAGTAGCAGCGGTTGATCTGGAATTGGTGGCATCAAGACTGGTGGGTTCAAAAGATAGTCTTTGAGCGCCTGAAAAGCCTGTTGACAGTTCTCATCCCATTTGAACTTGATGTTTTTGTGTAGCAGGTGCTGGAAAGGATTACACTTATCTGCAAGTTGTGCTATGAATCTTCGTATGGATTGGAGTCTCCCTTGTAAAGATCGAAGTTGACTGATATTCTTGGGTGGCGGCATGTCCAAGATAGCCTTGACCTTTGCTGGATCGGCTTCTATTCCTCTTTTAGACACAATGAATCCTAGGAGCTTCCCGGAGGTTACTCCAAAGATACATTTCTTTGGATTTAGTCTTACCTTGTATTTTTCCAGCTGATCAAAGACAACTGAAAGTATGTCCAAGTGTGTATCTCTGTCTATTGATTTTCCCAAAAGATCGTCAACATAATCTTCTACGGTTATATGCATGAGATCATGAAAAATAGTGGTCATCGCTCTTTGATACGTAGCACCTGCATTTTTCAGCCCAAAAGGCATGACATTCCAACAGAAGGTTCCCCATGGACAAGTGAATGATGTTTTATGTTGATCCTCAGGTGCAATCCTGATTTGATTATATCCAGAAAATCCGTCCATTAAAGATAACATTTCATGACCTGCTGTAAGATCAACGATCAAGTCAATGTTTGGTAATGGGAAATCGTCCTTTGGACAAGCCTTGTTGATATCTTTGAAGTCTGTACATATTCGGATACTGCGATCTGGTTTGCTGATAGGTACTAAATTGGAGATCCATTCGGGATAATCAATAGGGGTATGAATCCGACATCCAATAATTTCTCCAGCTCTGCCTTGACGAGTAATGCCACTTGTGGGTGCATTTTCCTTAATTTCTGTTTTACTGGTTTTGCCCCCGGTTTGACTGTCAAATGATGCATTACCAAATCCGGATCTAGTCCAGCTGGGCATATCAGCGTATGACCATGCAAAGTTGATTTGTCGTTCCTTGAAGAAGCTTATGAATTTTGCCCTTTCCGACTCTGTCAATGATTGAGCCAAGAATATGTTGTGTGGAACCTCTTCTGTACCAATGTTTGTCTTTATAGTCTCCTCTACCAACATGGATGATTTTTCCTCATATGATGCTGGGAGAATGTCGAGCCTTCCATCTTCGGGTGCCTCAGAGAGGTTTTCGCCCTCAGATACGTCCTTTCTTTTTACTTTTTTGGAGTTAGATAGCGCCACAGTGTGGTTTTCGCCATAAGACCCTTGTTTTGTTTTTATTTTCACATTTTTGCGACTAGAAGGCCCGACACCCTCGCCGAAGTATGCCATGTTGTTGAGTTCTATGGTGTATCCTGCTTTGTGGTCTCCAGGGGGAAGATCATCTCGTATGCCAAGATAGTCGATAATAGCTTCGTCATTATGAAATGTATCAAATTGTGCTGGTCCTTCATGATCCCAGTCAATGAGTTGGGGGTGAACAAGGGGAAGGTCTTTAGTGCTTTTAGGGTTTGCAGGACTAATAGTGAAGATGTGGTTATACTCGGGTATGTCAAGATAATCATCGAGGTCATTGATGGCACTCTCCTCATCAGTTTCGATCGTGAGCGAATCCAAATTGTCATCACTAGTAGCGCCTTCTGGGACAGGTGTCCTCATCCTATGTGATTTCAACCTAAGACCTTGAAACGAAGACTGTGCGGGATCCTTATGGGTTGGTTCTTGACCAACTCTGAACTTTTTGTAAAATTCCTCCTCCTCTGTAGGTTCATCTGGCTCTCTGAATGTCTCGGTGAGCTCATAGTCACTGGAGGATTTGTCTGAACCCCATTCCCACTCATTAGAATCTGTGGAATAATAATCCTCTTGTTGAACTTCGGCCACTTTGATTTGCCATGCCTCTTTTGTTCTTTTATTGTGAATCTTGGAATTCAGAAAACCAAGTCCCTTTGAGCGTTCCCTTCTTGTAGTTAGCTCAGGTTGTAAGGGCTCCATGACACCTTCTTTGCGTAACTCGAGAGGGCTTTTTCCATCATACCCAAATCTTTGTAACATTTTGAAACCTTTGCCATAGTTCTCACAGGGTATAATAATCTGATCACGTGTGTCCTCTTCAATGTCTTTATAGAGCATTTTATATAAATTTTCCTCTTCTAGTTCACCCCACCTTTGAAAGATGGTAGGATCCCATTTGAGTATCATGATGGAGATTTGCTTGTTAGGATGTGGCCTCCCATATTCTTTTGGAGAGCTCATGACTTGTCGTAAAAACATTGTCTGATTCAAAGTGTATTCTCCCATGCCTTTGTCTTGAAACTTGCCTCTAGGTTCACCTTGTTTGGATGTCGAAGGTTTTAATGACTCAGGATCAATGTAAGCCGAAGAAGAAGTAGCCTCACGATTACTAGGAATGATAGTCTCAGTATGTGATCTCAAGTTATTGCAATATATGAATGGATTTGGATCACCATTTATTGTTACCTCGACTCCATTATGAGGAAACTTAATGCATTGATGATATGTTGATGGGACTGCCCTCATTTCATGAATCCAAGGACGTCTTAGCAATATGTTATATGTGAGGTCTAGATCTAGGACTTGACAAACCACATCCTTTGTGACTGGCCCGATTCTTAGTGGTAAGGTAACTGTGCCCTTGGATGAATGCTCTTCATCATCATAAGCCTTGATGGTGATTTGGTTTGTAGAATTCACAGCTTTGTCAGAATATCCCAATTGTCTGATGGTGTTCAATGTACAAATGTTTAGACCTGCTCCTCCATCTATCAGGACTCGCTTTATTCGATGTTTATGTATGAAGGCTTCAACGTGTAAAGGTGCATTATGAGGCTGACTTATGGAGGCGTCATCGGCTTCTGTGAATGTGAGGGAGTGTGGAATGGATAGGTATCCCACCATGGCTTGAAACTGGTCCACGTTCAGATCAGTAGGAACGGTATTGTCTCTCAAGATTTTGTCAAGGATGGCTTTATGTGCAGGGGATATACGTAAGAGCTCAAGAATGGAGATGAGCGCGGGTGTCTTCCCTAATTGTTCTACAAGGTCGTACTCAGGCTTGATTGATAAAGGATTGGTATTCTTAGTGGAGGCACCTGGCAATGTGATCTTACCTCGACGGGTTGTAACATGACATTCAGAGGTAGATCCAGACGAAGATCCAACACCCCTTAGGACAATCCTAGGTTGCTGAGGAGGATTCTTAGGATTTTTGTTTTTGATAGTAATAGTAGAAATATGATTGTCCATCGAGATGTGATTGATAGTAGAATCATAATTGTAAGGTGCTCTAGTGTAATTGGCTTGATCATCTGTGACTTTGCCCTTTCCTTTGTCATGTTTTGGGAATGGTTCCTTAAACATCTCATGCTCTTGATTAGATGAATGTCCCTCAATCTCGATGTCGCCTCTATCAATGAGATCTTGCACAATGTTTTTCAATCGATGGCAATTACTTGTCTTATGACCCTTGCTCTTATGAAACTCACAATACTCATCATCATTCCACCAATTTGGTTTGACCTTTGGTTCATATGGAGGAAAATCTGGAACTGTGATCACTTTGTTTGCCACAAGCTTTTTGAATACCGATTCAAGTGGTTCTCCCAATGGAGTGTACTTCCTTCGTGGTTTAGAAGTTGTTTGATTGTTCACCTGATTGTTAATAGAACTTGATCCAGAAAAGACGAACTTTGGTCTCACTGTATTGGCATCAACAACGCCATCATTAACTGTGTTCTTGTTCTTGTTCCAAAATTTTGGTTTGTCCTTTCCTTTAAAGTCCTCTTTGTTTTCTTTGAATAGCTTGATAACTCCTTGTTCAATTAAGACTTTTTCTGTTGCTAGGCCCTTTTCAATAACATCCTTGAATGTAGACAAACAAGCTTTCCTGAGATCATAGCCAATAGCTTATTAACGTTTTGAGTGAACATTTCTACCATTTGTTTCTATGGGATTTCGCAAGAGCATCTGCTAGCTAAATTTCTCCATCTTTGTAAAAATGTTGCGAAAGATTCTCCTTCCTTTTGTTTCGTATTGCACAAGGTAGTAACTAAGACATCTGTTTCTATGTTGTAAGAGAAATGCTGAATGAATGCCTCTGCTAAGTCGCCCCATGACTTAATACCAGGAGGTAGTTGAGAAAACCATTCCATAGCTTGATCGCCTAAGCTCTGCGGAAACAACCTCATCAAGTATGTCTCTTCTGCCGCTACCTCAATGCAAGCTGTGAAGAATTGTCTTATATGTGCCTTGGGGTCTCCTCTCCCTCTATATTTGTCAAATTTTGGCGTCACAAAGTGTGCAGGAAATGGGGGCATTGGAATGCTCTTATCAAAGGGATAAGGACATATATCTCTCATAGTGTATGTAGGTTTTGATGTACTCATGTCCTCACTTTTCTTTTGTAGATCTCTAATTTGTTGCTCCAAATTGTTCTTGGGAGGAGATTGATTTCTTGTTGCATACCCCGTGTTTGAAACACCCATTTGAGGAGGAGCTTGTTGCATGTATGGATGATACTGATCGTAGACATGTCCATATGGAGGTCTATATTGTTGCGGCATATATGGAGCACTTGGCATAACTTCATGTTGAGGGACCCCATATCTATTTTGTGCATATATACCATATTCAATAGGCATTTCATTTTCCATTGTGTTGCCCCCAATTTTGACATGAGGTCTCCTTGTGTCAAAATTTTGGGGATGCCTTTGAGTATCTACTTGTTTTGATTGATCCATACCTTGAGCATGTGATTGAGCATATCTGTCTGCATAAGGCTTCCATGATGGTCTTCGAAGGTAAGTATCATATGTTTGAGCTTGTGTATGTGGGATCTCTGGCTTTTGAAGCAAAACTGATGGTGACTCAGGCATCATATTATTCGGTCCTCTATTTCCTCCACTATTTGGTCTCCTTTGATCCATGTTGGGTTGAGTTTGTTGGGAGGGTCGACTTTCCATAAGTTGAGATAAGTCAAAATCATGCGGTATTTTAGCTCCACTTTGTGCATTCATGTGTAAAAAGTATTCTCGATCTTTCCTCATTATCTCTTCAACCAATCTATTGAAATGGGGATTCATTAGGGATTCTTCTATGTCTGCTGATAGTATTGAAGAGTTGTCAACATTGTCATTGTGTGTAGCATTGTTGTTTATAGTATTTGTGCTTTCCACATTTGGATTGTGTCTATAAACATTCATGTCTGGTAATGTAGTGTGCTCAGGATTGTAGAATAGATCATTGTCATACTCATAAGAACTCATGTTTACGGATTCTTGAGCTTCTTTAGCTATTCTCCTAGATTTTTGAAGGCGGGTTTCAACCATGAACTAGGTGTTTGACCAAGATGTGAGAGACTAGATGAAAAATGAAAAGAGTATGGAAGACCAAGAGTTGTATGGAGTGTAAATGAATTTTGAGGTGTACTTGCAATGTCCAAAGTGTAAGACCAAGTATGTAAGTAGTAGAGCAGGTGTGACTTCCAAAGAGAGGATCGTTTCTCTTGATGAGGTAAGCTAACCTTGACTCTAAGTAAGACCAAATGAGACCCAAAGGTAAGAAACCTTGATGAGGGACCACTTAGCAAAGTGTAGTTGTATGTAGTGTGTTGAAAGAGTATAGTGAGGACAAGCAAGTGACCTTTTTGACTCAAGTTTAGACAAGTATGAATGTAAAGTGAAATGTGAAGCAATGATGGACTGTGTGAAACCTTAGAACAGGCTGAATGCTAGATGAAACCTGAAGAGACAACCTAGGAAGCTCAAGTATGCCGAAACTGATTTTCTCTGTTTGCTGGACTGTTAAAGTTTTCAATTCCTGACACAGACGCCTCTGTATACTTCACAGACGCGATTCCCAGACACAGACGCTTCTCTGTTTTACACAGATGCTATTAAAAACATAGACGCTATTCTGCCCTTCACAGACGCGATTATATGACGCAGACGCGGTTAAAACAGACACAGACGCATTTCTGTAACCTTAATGCAATTTTTCCAATATGTGAAGTTGTTTTGTTGTGACCAAATCCGACTGTTTGACTATTTTTCATGACAAGAGGACACAATGTTGATGAGGACTCAATGTTTGCAAGTATTTAGACTCCAAAATGACTCCAAGAAAAGTGTGTTGTTTGATGTAAAGTTGTTTTGCATACACTTGAAGACACAAAAGACACAATGTTTTGTTGTTTTGTCTTGAATGTTTGAGTGTTTAGCATAAGACAAGCACAAATCTTAGGGCTGGCCAAGACAATAGTTGTTGATCCCACATAGGGTTTTACCCCCGAGGCTACGCTATTCAGAGCGGATACTTAGATGCTTGACCTCACTGGCTCCACCCTCGGCACTCACTTCTCAGGTCAGCCAAGCATCAGTCCCCATGAAAAATCCCCATGGCGAACTTTGTATCTCTACTAAGAACCGTATGTGTGTGGGCCGCTACCAGAGGTCCGACCTCCTGCCTCAACAACTAGAAGGATTTGGGCTTCTAAAACAAAAAGGTGCTAGTAAGGGCATCCGCTCATGTGGCCATACATGCGGCACTTTCAGCTCTGTAAATACAGAAGGCTCCCAACTGGTAGGGGTTACGCCCTACAAATGATCAAATAAATTTGATCAAACGGGTTTATGGGGAGACATAGTGTCGGTATGAACTAATCAACACACGTTATCCATAGTTTTCACCATGAATACATTTGATTATAGTGGTTCGGAAGAGGTGGGTTTTCCTCGCTACCACTTGGGTCGTTCTCTTCTCACTAGTAGTCCTAATGACCACACGGGAAGACAGGCCCTCTAAAGATTAAACAAAAAGAGCCTATTGCTCAAGACACAAAAGACAATGATTCAATTTTAGTGCACCAATGGAAGTGTTTGCTAATTTATGAAAACAAGGCACACAACAAAACTACAAAACCCTAGCTAAGGCCCTGCAACAAAATTGTTAGTAATTTGGATTGTTTCAAATGATAACCCCTTCCTGCAAGCACACAAGTTAGGTAGATTTTAGAAAACCCAAAAGACTTTGTGAAAAGGGGCTTTCAACAAAAACGTTTTTTGCCTCCAAAGCAAGCTGCACAAACTTGGTTAGCTAGATCTGCAAGAGTTAGCCAAAAATAAACCAGATCTGAAACCCTAAGTACAAAATCCGAAAACCCGAATTAAAGAAAATTGAAAAATTTGCAAAACAGAAAACGCAGTCGCAGTTATACCAGACACAGACGCGTCTGTACGACACAGACACGGTTCTGTAATGCATAGACGCGCTTGGATATCGCAGACGCTTTTCCCGAACACAGACACGATAAGATCAAGCACAAACACGATTTTAATTCACAGACGTGGTTCCTTAAACCTGCAAAAATAAAATCTGGCAAAAACATAGACGCGATTCACGATATTGCAGACGCTTCTGAAACACAAAAACGCGATCTGAACGCTCACAGACGCAGAAAAACCTAAAAATGTCGTCAAAAATTGTCCGATCTGCAACTTCAAAAATGCGAAATCTACAACAAAAATGTTAAATGCAAAGGGACAAGAGTCCCACCAAGCGTGCCAAAATGTGTATGGTGAAAATGGATAACAATAATAACAATATTGAAAGGCTAAATGAATTCAACCACCAAACCCTAGCCTAACAATCAACAAAGATCCACCATAACATATGAAGATTACCTAAGACAATGCAAATCACATGAAATCACAAAGATTATACCATCACATGTCCAATAGGGTTTTGATCTCCATTCTTCCTATCTCCATTGATCTTGCTTGATATATTTGCTCTCAGATTTTTATATGCACAAGAGCTCAACCAAGAACGGAATGTGGTTGCAAGTAGGATCGTAGTGTAGCCAAGTACTCCAAAATCAGTCATTAGTCATTAGTCCTTAGGGTTTGACAATGAAGAAAGCATCTTCTTAAATAGAAGACACAATAAGAAATGGAGGGTTAAGATTGAGAGGTGTAAAAAGGAGGTCGGCTAGGATTAGAGGGTAGGTAAAAGAAATACCAAAATAATGAAAGGGGTAGGTAGTGTATGAATTAAGAGATGAATGACATGTGTCATGGGTAGAAAAGGTTAACGAATTAATTAAATAAATAAAGATTTATTTAATTAATAGAAGAAGTGGGATCAATTAAATAAATAAGATATTTATTTAATTTAGGAAAATGATAATTTAAATAAATAAATGTATTTATTTAAATGAGAAATAAGGCTAGAAGAAGATAAATGAATTAATTAAATAAATAAAAATTTATTTAATTAATAGAAGAATTAGGCTTAGATAATTAAATAAATAAAATATTTATTTAATTAGACATGACAATTTTAGGTGTCTACAGAAACTATACCCCGCTTAATGGAAACAAACCCCTATTGCATGTAATGTAAAGATTGGTAAATTGGAAATATGAATACACCTAGATAATAGATACAATCAAAATATGAAAAATGTATGTTGTATGCAATGATAAAAGATAAAGAGAAGACAAGACGTGTAGCCAAACCCTCCTTTTTTGAGATACGAGCGTGATGAAGCCCTTGGTACGTGCTTGTTGGTAAGAGTTTGCTACAAGATTATTGTAGCTTAATGTTGGTAGAAGTATGTCCAAGAGAATAGCAAGGGAAATATGAGAGCAAGAGTGCAATATGAGAGCCAAAAGCAAAGAACCCAAGCTGGGAACCCCTCTAAATGAGCTAGGAAGGGTTTTTAAATTGGAAAGAGGTGTGAAGAGCTGTTACGACAAAACACAAGTCAAAGGACACACATCAACCAACATTCAAGTCTCTGCCAGATTCAAGATTCTGTAGGTTTATCAGGATGTTATTGCAGTGCGAGGACGTCCATGCATCACGCCTGCGTTTGACCAAACGTAAGACCAAAGGGGTTTTTGAGGCATATAGAGGCACTTTGTCTCTTGAGCCCATGATGCCAAAATAATAGAATTTTGATCATGAGTTTGTCATTAATGCATTGGGTGCCATGCGTAAGTGTCATAAATGCACTAGGTGCAATTTAGGACACTACATTTTGCCCCCACTTTAGTGGACTGATCGACTCAAGGGATTAGTCGCACTAAAGTAGTTCAGAAGGATTCACTCATTAAGCCCATGTTGTGCAATAAATACAGTAAGCGCAATAAATACTTAGCCCAAAAAGGATATTGTAGAGGTCACAGAGGTCGAGTCGGTGATCACGGATGATGCCCCCAAATCTCCACAAGGAACCACAGTAATTCATGTGATGAATTCCCTACTATAAAACTTGAAATTTTGTCAGCACGAAAAATGGAGGAAGCTACTTCGGCGAGAAGAATGCTTAAGGAGCGTTAGTACGGATAGAAAGGAAAAATATGATAAAGGCTAGTATATGCCCCCCTCATGTTTTGCTCCCAATGAGGTGGGCTGAACATGAAGGAAAATGAACTAAAATCATCCCAAAAGGAGCAAGAAAGTTGTTGGGCAAAAATTAGGCTATATACTCGAAAGTGGGCCCAGAGAAGGGTCAATGTCACTATTCACTACAGGCATTGTAGCTAGGGTTTGAATAGAGGCAGAGCGAAAATGCCATGCAGACAAGAGCACAAAGCTATCATAATTGAGGAGTTGTGGACCGCGATAGAGTAGGGTGATAAGCCTGACCAGGTATGGTTTGAAACACACCTTAATATGTCATTTTACACATTTTTGGATCTTGTTAGTTTGGATGGCTGCATAAGCATCCAGGAGATGAACTACCCGGGCAATGCACTATCATCTCCGACAAGCGTGTTCATCTGAACAACGTGCTAGCATCTGAATGGGGTATTGTCATCCATAAGACATGCATATGTCTTATGGGTGTGCAGGCGTCGACAAAGTAATAAAGATGGAGATAGATATAATTTCTTTTCTATGTGCAAACATTGACCAAGATGCGTGAGCATACTTTGGGGCATCTGTTGGAAACTTTACGTGGTCAGGTGGAGGAGCTGTCAGCGACCAATAGATGACTTCTTCAGTGAGTAGGTCTATGGTGGATGCTCGGTCTACCTGAGTTTCAGTTTCATGCCCCGATGCTACGGACGTTGATGGAGAGATGGGATGTAGACACCATATCATTCTAGCTATCGACAAGGGAAATGATGGTGAATTTGATCGACGCGTATCGCATCCTTTGACTTCCTATCCAGGGGGAGTAGGTTTCACCAACCATACTATCTATTGTAGAGCTGGGAAGACATCAGGAGTGGGCCCTGGGGCAAAGGATCAATGCCACAGAGCATGTGTATCTACAAGCATTGGGCCAGGGGCGAGTGCTAGTTCCCTTAGTACGACACATTATGATAGCGATCGTTGCACGATAGGTGCTAATAGATAGGTGAGGCTTGTAGCTAACTATGGGGTTCGTGCCTCTGATATGAGAGATGGAGGAGAGGCAGACAATGTATGCGTGGGGTCAGAGCATGTTGGCCCACCTCTACTATGAGCTCTCTCAGTACGTGCACCATGAGTACCAAAGTCTCACAGTGTGCACCCTCTTATAGGTCTGAGCCTTTGATCATATCACTTGTATGCTTCCAGTTGGATTTCTAGTGCCCATGCCATTAGACATGCCATAGGCACATGCATACCCATTATGGTGCGATGGATGGTAGACAAGAGACCTGACATACTGGAGGGTCACTCTAGATCAGCTCAGGATCAAAGACTTCTTCTAGCAGCCATTCCAAGACATGGGGGTCTGGGTCATAGATCGCACACAACTCCCTCAGATGCAGTGGGACCACTTCTTACTTAGCCGCCAGGATCATGTTGTGATGCCTTACTACTTGCGGTGATGCATGTGGCAGTTTGGACATGTGGAGACTATTCCACCTGTCACACGCACATACGCATGATCGGACAGGAGTGCACTACAGTCGCATGACCTACCTCGCCCTATCCTAGGAGATGTACAAGACAATCCTGAGGGTAGAGATGATGATGGCATCTCTCCATAGTTGGACATAGACGATGTTAGAGTCACACTAGCTTTTGCAGGCTGGTGGGGCAGAGTAGGTTCGGCACCGATCTTCCTGTCGGGTGTAGCAAGAGGAGATATCGGAGCTTTGGGAGGCGACAGTGACAAGGAGGCATCCTTGAGCAATGAGGGTGAGAGGCTAGGGTGAAGACAATGGGTGGGGAGCTTGAGTCCAAATAGACCCATTCCTACCGCTAGGAGGGTCCCACCATCACCAGTTGCACCGCCTTTTGTGCCACCAACATGATCAATAACAACAACAACGGCTGCAGAGGGATCCACCAATAGGGTACCTCCGCGAGATCCAGACTGGAAGAGGGGTGATCTTGGTATGTGCTTTGATTTTAGTTGATGTACTTTAGTTTTGCTTCACACATACATTTACACATTTGTATAGATATAAATATTTTTGATACTATGAATACTGATGTAGAAATTCTTTGTTTTTGCAAAGGGTGTTGCCAAGTGGCTAAGTTTTATTGACCAAGCTCTCGCAGAGATTGTTCCCGATGTACAGACTCAGGGTCCCGTGCTAGACACCTATTAGCTCCTCTGGACGGCAGGAAGACATGCTCAACTATTCGATCTTGTAGCACGGTTATGTACAACATACAAGGAGGGTCAGGTGGAGATGGTGCAGGGAGTTGCATAGTTGACCACCGTGACAGGGCAGCGGGACAAGGCCTTGTTGGAGGTTCGTGTTGTCCTTGCAGAGAGAGATGAGGTGGTGACATAAGTCGAGAGTGCCAAGAAGGAACATGTTGCTCTACAGAGCCAGGTTGGTGACCTTCGTCGACAGGTAGATGCTGCCTAGCAGGGTGTCATAGGTCACTTGGACCATCCCCGAGTATGTCAGTTGATGGCTGATCAGGAGGCATTGCGTCAGTGAGAGGTTGTTGTACACGAGGAGTTGATGACGCAGTGAGAGACTGTGGAAGAGCTACGAGGGGAGCTGAGGGGCATGCGATTGTAGAGTACCACTACTGCGGGGTCGCAATCCACCTCAGTGAGACAACCCCCTCAAGGTCAGGATCCTCCAGCACTAGCGACCTCAGGGACCCACCCACTAGAGGGGTCATGAGACATTTATATCTACTTTGTGTACAACATTGTTTTGATGTATATATACACAAATGTATTTATGTAGTTCAGAGACACATATGATAGCATCACATGTTTTTGTAGTAATTCTATACATGTACATTGATATTGACATTATACATTACACACACATATATATGAAATTCGCCATTTTTTATCTTGTCTTGTGTTATCATGGATGGATGTTTTTGCTATTTTAATGCTCATTATGTATGCTCATGTGATGGATGATGTAGATTAGATGTACACCATGATTTAAGCTACATATTGTTATATATGCATGCATGATTAAACCTTATGATATCTTTGTATGGATAGAACACATGCTTATGCACACACACACACACGTGGATGAAAAAATGCATAGTCACTCCATAACACAAAAATGAATGTTGTGTTAATGAAGGTATATGTATCATGACATGACTACCATAGAGATCTCGACATCACGCGTACGTCACATACTGCACATTTTTTATGCATAGTACCTACATAGGTGCACCACATTGATAGGTTCTTTGAGAGGAGTACCATCGATGGAGGATAAACCATAGGCACCTGAACCATAAACAGAGGTGATGATGTACAAACCTAACTAGTATGGGCTAAACTTCTCTCTTTGATCAAGTGGCACATTGATGTTTCTTTGATTCTCATAAAGTACCAGGTCACCTATTTTAAAGGCTCAGGGTAACACACTCTAGTTATATTGTCTAGAGAGAGAATTTTGGTAAGCTTGGAGGTGTTGAAGGACCTTTAGATGACGTTCATCTATCAACTCAACCTGATTTAGATGAAGAGTGCGATAAGAGTCGTCATCGATAACCCCTTTTAAGGAGACACATAAGGACGTAATTTCCAATTTGAGGGGCATGATAGTGTCAACACCATACATGAGGTTGTAGAGCATTGTTGCAATGGTCATACGAACACTCGTGCGATGGGCCCATAATGCATATACTAATTTTACATGCTAGTCCTTACCATGTTTAGTAATGGTCTTGCTAGATGCTTTTGCTTGACCATTGGACTGAGGATAATAAGGTGTGGAGAAACAATGCTAGCTATGGAATTTTTCAAGAAACCACTTAACTTCTTTGTTCTTAGATGGTGTACCATTATCAGAGACAAGAGTAGCAGGTAAAACAAAGAGAGAAGTAATATTGTCCATAATAAAGCCATAGATCATATCGACAGTAGTTGATCTCAGTGGTACGACTTCAACCCACTTCATGAAATAATCTATAGTGGTAAATGAAGACATGAACCTTAGACCAAGGGGGAGATATTTTACCAATGATTTCCAACCCCCATGTCTGGAAAGGCCACAGAGAAACCTAACTACAGATATCCTATGCAGGAGCTCGAATTAGATTGTTGTGTTGTTGACATTGGGGGCACTTCTTGACAAAAGAAAAGGAATCTTGTTCCATTATTTTCCAGTAGCATCCCATGTGGTTTAATTTATGGATCAAAAATTTTCTTCTAAAATGTCCACCTTTAGAGCAAAATGGGCCTCTTGAAGGGCAAGGGGTATTTCAACTTTTGTTAGACAACGCAAAAGAAGACCGTTATATGATCTCCTATAAGAGAAGGTAGTGAGCCACCAACTTCCGAATCCACACACATGAACTTTTATTGGCGTCGTCGGGAAAGCTTTTGGTCTTTATGTAATTGAAAATGTGTGTGAACCATTCTTTCGAGTCAACATGGGCACATATGAGATTATAGAACTGGGTTTCATCAGATACAGTCGGAGAGCAGAGGACTTGTACCATGAAGCGGTATTCATCCTGACCAAAGTCTGGGCCTACAAGAGAAGCGGTGCTTGCCATTGCATCTGCATGATGATTTTCTCTCCGTGAAATACTATCAATCACGTAAGTAGTGATCTATTTCAGTATAGTTGATACCAAAATCCTTATACTGGGTCAACTTCAACTGCTTAACATGATAAGCACATGTAACCCAGTTTACGATAAGTTTGTAATCTCCATGGATGTGGATGTTTTTCACACCCATGGCAATTGTGGCATGGAACAATGCAATCAAGGCTTCGTACTTAGCAATGTCATTGGTACAATGAAATTCTAAATTGAATGAGAGAGGGAATGACTTTCCTTCAAGTGAAACAAAGACTACACCCACTGTTGAGCCAGACTGACACCTCGACCCATAAAAATACATGTCCCATACAGAGTCGTGATCAATGACCAACAAATCCTCATTAGGGAAGAGGTTTAAGGTAGGAAAGGATTTTTCTGATGGGGCATCAACCAATTGATCAGCGATGACTTTCCCTTTGATTCATTTCTGAGTTATGAATTTCAGGTCAAATTCAAAGAGCAAAATCACCCACTTGGCCAACCTTCCTAAGAGATCTGACTTTGCGAAGAGGTTCTTAAGGATATCATTCTTAGCAATGACTTGTTGTAGACACTTAAAAATAATTATTTTTATTATTTTTAATTCCTAACATAGTTAATTAATTTAATTATGTTAATTCAAATTCTCCTCAATATTAATTAATTATAATTAATATTGTCACTATAGTATGTGACTAATTTATTTAATAAATCAATCCCTTTCTTTATTCTTCTAAAAATTGAATCCTCACAAATCTTCCTCTTAGCTAATTAATTTCAATTAATTAGTTAACCCACAAGACTCCTCCAAATCATCTTCCTAATTTATCATTAACCTAATAAAGTCTTCTAGAAACTCCCTAAACCCACTTAACATTATTCTTCTAATTTTTAATTCCCCCACTCATTCTCTCTCCTAGTCAAATCCTCCTACAAATCCTATCCCACCTAATTCTTCCTCTAATCCCCTCCTAATGAGTTGCTAGTGGCTAATCATCATGATTAGCCACAAAGTCAACTCCTTGTCCCTTCCATCCAACCACTAGCTTCTAATGCTCTTTTCCTAGGTCAAAATCTCACAATCCTCTAGTCATCTCCTCTCCCAAGGAATTTTTAATTCCTTCTTATTCCTCCAATCCCCATGATCATCTATTTTTGGATAATTTTAAATTTCTCCTCCCCATTCTTCAAGGAATGTCACATCCATTGCTCCTCTCAAGGTACATTGGGAAGTCCTCCCAATGCACCTTGGTCTTCTCAAGGCACCTTGGGAAGTCTTCCCAATGCATCTTGAGGAGTGTGGAGACAAGAAATGCCTTTAAGGCATATCTCTTGGTCTGCACACCCTCTCTTGGGCCTTGTGTGAGCTCACAAGTAATCTTAGCCCTTCATCTTGGATCCATCCTAGCCATCCATTTTTTCCTATCCTCTTCCTATAAATTGAGGACTCCATCCCTTCATTCTTCATCTCCAAGTCTACTAATCTTATGCTACCCTTTTGAGCCTAGGAAAATCATCTTAGCACCCTTATCATGTCAAAATCATCTCCCATCCATACTTGATCATCTCATCCATACATCCCTCAAGATCCATCTCATTTGTGCACAACATTGGAGAGCCATCCACATCAAGCAAGCAAGAGGAGCACATCAAGTGGTGCATCATCTAAGGGTGCCTTCACTTCATCAAGCTTCATTCAAAGGAGAAAGTAAAATAGCAAGGTATAAACAAGGTCTTCATGTTTTTTATGTGATTTGGTTTATGCTTCATCTTCTTATGTTTTTAGTGTTTGACTTTCATATTAACAATCCAATCCACCTTGCTTCATTTTCCCCTCTTCATTTTGGCACGCCCAGTGGGACCCACGTCCCTAAGAACTAATGTTTTTTATGATTTTTTGTGAGTTGTGAGATGCAGGTTCCGGAACAGCGCGGGAGACTGCAAATCGGCATGAGCGACTTGAGTTTAGCATGATAGAAAACCTACTTCGGTGCAAGCGCAAGCACAACGGTGTGAGCGATAGTGCACCAACATGATCACCTTGACATATTTTAAAATTTTCTCGCTCGTTGTTTAAAATTAAATTTTTTTGCTATCTATCTGTTTGATTATCGCGTGCGCAGGCATTTCGATGCGAGCGTAGGCATATTAGCGAGAGCGTTTCTGATCAGCGTGTGTGCTTTTATGTCATTCCTGCCCAGTTATTTAAATTTAAATTTTAAAAAAATTTACCCACTAACTCCCACAAGTTTCTATTTTTCAGGTTTTAGCGAGAGTGCAAGCTTTTTGGCACGAGCACAGACATTTCAGTGCGAGTCTGATCAGCATGACAGATAGGTATAAAGCCCTCCTCTGTCCTATGTTTTTTGTCATTCTTGGTTTACTGGTTTTATTCAATTTAGCACGTATGCAGGCATTTCGGCGCGGTTGACTGCACTCCAGCGCGTGCGCTGTATGTGCAGTACAGTTAGGACTAATTTCTATCTTTTTAGTTTTGCATTTTAATTCGACCGTCCAAGACTCAAATAAAAAAAACAAAAAACTACTAATCCCATTTTTTGCAGGTTGCCTAGCAGATTCAACCAAACATTGTGCATTTTTTTTAAGTTAGGCACCCAGATGTTAATTAAAAGGAAATGAATCATTGTTTTATGTGTTTTAAGAAAAGCATAAAGTTAGGAGAGTATGCTCTCATCTAGCTAGACGATAAAAAAGCCAGACCCTCCAACCTTTTCTTGTTTGACTGCATGTTAACCTCTAGGGGGCCTGCCCTCCCAACTTCCTCTTTGAGAAGGTAAGAGGGGAATGACCCAAGTGAGTACACCCAGACCTGGGGTTCCCAACTCACTATAATAAATAGGCCATTGACTATGAAAGGGTCAATGGTTGGGGCTATATGAGAGTTCACTCTCACATTAGGTGCTTAGTAGGATCCTAGAGATCTCAATCACACTTGCATGACTACTAAGTTATTGGTGCTTCGTTGGGCTATAGGCCTCAATTGCACTTGCGCAACTGCGAAGGGTAGTTCCTAATGGGAAGACTTACTAAATACCTTGTTCATAGTGGCCAAAAACCTTCTAGTCATTGGTGTAGGAGGTCGGACCTCCAAAGCCGCCCATATTTTTACGACCCTTAGTAGAGACACAAAGTTCACCATGAGGAGTTTTCATGGGAATTGACGCTTGGCTGCCCCAGAGAAGTGAGTGTCATGGAGGGGAGCCAGTGGGATAAAGCATCTAAGTGTTCGCTCTGGGTAGGCGTAGTTGGGAAACCAATTGGGATCCAATGACTATTGTCCTTGCCAGCCTTAAGAATGTTGTGTATGAGCATGAGTGTCTTTGAGATAATATGCATTTGATCATTGTGTTTTCTTTGTTTGGTACATACTTTCCAAGAGTAGACTAAAGACACATCACTATCCCCCAAACATTTTTCAAAAAAAAAGAACACTTGTCACACAAACAATTGTCCAAGTCATTACCCACACAAAGTCCAAAATTGCGTCCAAACTCCGTCTGTCCCATGTCTCATAAGCCCAAGTGAGAAACTAAGAGTCCATGCTCTCCATCAAGGTTTAGATTTGTCCTTTAAAGCACCAACTATCATCCAAATTAGGGTGGTCATGTCCCTTCATATAACTTGCCAATTGAATCGATCCTCTTTTGAGTCATGTTCATGCCAAGAATAACCTAGTCATCAAGTTTCTTCTAAGTCATCACTATCACACCTCCTCAATCAATCATCCTCAAAGTTCCTAAGGACTTAGCACATCAAATCAATCTCCCACCACTATCAAATCAATTATCAAAATCCAAATCCAATCATCCTCTAATCCAATATTAACCTCACGTTAAGGTTACATGCCTTGTGAAGTTTCATTTAGACCTCATCATTAATCAATTGGCTCTCGTGCTTGAAGAAGAATCCTCTTCACGTACCTTTTGCCTGATCCTTTTTTAGTCGATCAAGACTCTTAACTCACGTCTTTACTTTTCTTAGGGTCATTAGTCAACCCTTGGTGTAAGAGAGGCTTTTTAATCACCATTCCCATGTCTAAATTCTACCCAACTTGGTCATTACCTTGCTTGTGGTTTCATCCACCACCTAAAATCCTCATCCAAGGACTAAGGTGTCAAAATCCTAAATCAAATTCGGGCTCTAATCCAAGAACCCCACCAATCAACAAAATCACTTGTCATTAAAGATAAATCCAAAATTCCACAAACATTTTGCTAAGTCCTTTCATCACAAGTTTCCTCCTCCAAGCTTTTCTAAGGTTATTCGTGTATGGTCACAAATCAATCCCAAAAGAAAAAGATGGTTGAACAACAATATGGCATGGCAGACATTAGTGCCCTATATGAAGATCCCATGCAAGATCCTACACAAAGTGGACAACCTAGCAATCAAGATCAAAGCCAAAATCCTAACATGGTTAGCCAAGATGAACTCTCCCCAGAAGTGCAAACTTTCCTAGCAGACTCTTATAACTAAGAGATGATTGAAAAGTTCATCCAACACAATCCTATTACACTTATAAAGACTCTCCTTGAAAATGGAGCTCAACTTCCACCTGAATTTTATAAATCCACTCTCGGCCAACAACCACAAGGGGATCCTATGTCCACACAAAGTGCTACACCCGCTACTCAAATTCAATCAATTGCAGCCCCATCAATCATCCAAGCTCAATCAATGCCACCAGCGACACCTCCCACTATGGTCTCCATCCCACCTTCTTCCTCTTTACCATATGTACCATTATCAAATCCAATCTCATCAATCCTCCAACACACTTCTATACCACCTCCTTCCATTCAACCACATATTTCTATTCCACAAACTTCCCTTCCTATCAACAATGTTGCAAATTTTATCCAAGCCGTACTCAATCTCATCACAACAATTTGTGGACCCCAACCAACTATCACCCAAGTCCCTGCGACATCGGTCATCACATCTCACATTACCACCTCCTCAACATATCAATACATTGGTTGTGGTGCACCTTCCTTGACTCATCCAATTCTTGGGGCAAATACAATTCATCATTATTAAAATCCACAACAAGACCTCATCAAGGAAATTCAAGAAATGAAAAATATCATTAAGGACATGAAAGAAGGGACTAACAAGAGGAAACCTTACTCATTTGAGGAATTTTTTCCTTGTCCTTACGACCCATCTATATCAATTGCACCTTACCGTCCAGGGTTTGAGATCCCTAAATTCACCAAGTATGAGGGCAAAGGAGACCCCTGCGACCATGTCTAGGAATTTCACATCTTATGTCAAGAAGTCTCCTATAGTGACCTATATCTTCACAGACTTTTTCCCAAGAGTCTCACAGGAGACGCCATGACATGGTTCTCATCTCTACCATGAGGCTCCATTGTCTCCTTTCTAGACTTGGCAAAGAAATTTGTGGCCCACTATGCTTACAACATGGCTAATGATGTTTCTATGATGGACCAATGTAACACAAAACAAAGGCCCGGAGAGACTTTCGCCAACTTCCTACAAAGATGGCGACATCTTATCAAGAAATTCCAGTGGGACATGCCAGAACAACATCAAATTGAATTGTTTCAAAAGAACTTGGTGCCTGAACTTTTAAGACCCTTGACATCCCAATGTATCAAATCATTCCAAAAATTGGCAGATAAGGGCCTTGCCCTCAAACGTTTCTTGTTGGAGGAAGGAACCTTGAAACATTACCAGAAATCGACACAAAGTTCTTCCTCTTATCATAAAGACAAGCCAAAATTATGGTCTAAAAACAAAAATGTGGTCAACGATGGTGTAAATGATGCAAAGCGGGTCCAAACCGTGGCTGCTCCCCCAAAATCCACCACCAATAATCATCAATTCAACAACCAAAACAACCAAAATCAATCCCAAAAACCTCACAACAATGTCTCAGTCTAGGGATGACCACCTTGATCAAATAACAAAGCTCCAAGAGACTTCACTCCTCTTGCTGAACCTATTGAAATGGTGTTTCAAAAACTTGTCCAAGCAGGCGCAATGGTTTTTCCGATCACTCGCCTGTTTGACCCCAATCAACCCAAACCTAGATGGTATAATGAGAATGAGTATTATGATTATCATCATATCAAGGGACATGACACACGAAAGTGCATGAAGCTCAAAATCTACACACAAGATCTCATTGACAGGGGTGAGATTGAAGTAACAAATGCAAAACCTGGTAATAACAATGACAAACTTAAAATGTACTAGGAACCCTTCTCGAAGCACGATAAAGGAAAAGGCTCATCATCTAACGCAGTGGGTTATGACTATACCAATCACATAACTGGCTTTGACTCTTTAGTGCGTTGCATCGAGCCCGTAGACAACCATGTTAACGTCATAACTATCCAAGGAGTTAACTCTCCCCCTCCCCAAAGCAGACCAAATCCAGCTAGGATAGTCATTCAAGGCGCCATGCCTTCCACCTCCCAAAATGATTGTAATGTAACCACACATCGAGGCAAAGTCACTATCCAAGGAGCTCCTCCCCCACCAAACCCCCCACCCATGTCTTCTACCTGCTGATATGATCTCTTGGACCAACTTGGAAAGACCCCTGCACAGATTTCCATTCTCAAACTTCTCAAGACTTCCCCTGTACATAAGGAAATTTTGGAACAAGCCCTCCTTGAGTCCCACATTCCTGATAACATCAATGCTACTCAATTCGAAGCTCTCATTGGAAACCTTGCTACGCAGCAATACCTTGTGTTTACCTCCAAAGATGCTCCTACAGATGAAGATCACAACAAACCTTTGCACATTGAAGCCCTTATCCAAAAACACAAGGTTAACCATATTTTGATAGACGGTAGATCCAGACTTAATCTATGTACATACAAATTAATAAAACAATTGGGACTCTCTGAGGACTTGGTAGACATATCAGGAAGGATCACCATAAAAGCATATGATGATGCATAAAGAGTTTCGAAGGGCATGATCACCTTACATCTTCAACTGGGCCCTATTACAATTGAAACCCCATGCCAAGTACTAGATCTTGATCTCCCCTATAATATTCTCCTTGGGTGGCCATGGATTCACTCCTTGCAGGTCGTGCCCTCTACCTATCACCAATGCATCAAATTCCCCTATAATGGAAGAGAGATCACTATCAAAGGTGATCCCCAACCTTTTCAATATTGTAAACTATTAGACGGAAAGCATCCGTATCATTGCCCACTAAATAGACCCTTGCCAATGCCTCCCTCTGACACAGCAAATGTTGTCTCCACTTCATCCCAACCAGTTAATCAAATCAAGATCTTGGACAATGGCTGTGGAGAATACAAATTGGAAGCCGTCTTATTAATAGGCAACCTCCCTCTCTCTCCTAAGTCATTTGGCAAACTGAAAGAGCTCAAAAAGGACCCAAAACCAATCATGCAATGCCAAAACACCACCTTCCAGCAATGGAGCCCACTTGATGAGGAGAGCCTCGAAGAAGATGTCTCTTCATGGTTGTACCAGGAAGAGGATGAATATCCAACAAAAATATCCAAAAAGATGTATCCAAAAGCATCAGTCATAGTTGAAAAAATGGGTTACAAAGGACATGGTCTGGGACCAGAGGAGAAAGGAAGAAAAACACCCATAAATCCTATCTCCTACAAATACAACAGAGGCTTGGGGTACACCTCAGTGCCTAAGACTACTATTGCTGGTGCCCCTCCTAGTCCTTCTTTGGATATCGAAAGCATTGATGAAGAGGAGTTCCATGAAATGCCTTATGAATACGAAAATGATATCTTCTTTGACACTCATGTCAATACCATTTCCCCCATACCCCCTTCCACCTCACATGGGCTACATCTTGTCCATCCTAAACTCGTAGACTGGGGCCAGTGAGACAAACCCATGTTAGACATCTGCGCCAATGATAATGCTCTCATTACTCTCCCGACGATGCGAGATCTAGAAAATTGTAACAAAGTCGAGGGCATTCAACTGCACGAAAAGGGATACTTTGGTAGTCAATTCAATGCCCTTAGCCGCCAAAAATATAACCAAAGCAAAAAACATGATTCCCTAGGTGAAAATATCTTTGAGACACTTTTGGATGAGAAAAACATAAAAACAAAGGGCGTATCCGAAAGTGAAAACCTGGAAAAGGCACTTGACGATGAGGGACTTGACCTCCCTACCATTGGTTACCTTCCACAAGATAGATCAAATTTGCTGATAGAAGAAACAAATAGCATCAATATGGGTACCGAAGTTATTCCACAAAATGTGCTCATTAATAAGTCCCTCACAGAAAAAGAGAAACAAGATTTCATCAACTTCCTTACAGAGGTAAAAGTCAAATTTGCATGGTCTTATACCGATATGCCAGGGTTGGATCCTGCCTTGGTGGTTCACAATCTTGCTGTCTGCCTGGATGCAAAACCTGTAAAACAAAAATTGCGCAAAATACACCCACATATTGCTCTCCTGGTTAAGGTGGAACTTCAAAAGATGTTAGATGCAGAATTCATCAAACCAATAGACTACGTTGAATGGGTCTCCAACATTGCACCTATCGGCAAACCCACCGGGGGCATCTGCATCTGCACAAATTTTTGAGATCTAAATAGAGCTTGTCCTAAAGATGATTTCCTGCTCCCCAATATAGACATGATTGTTGGCCTTACAATAGGACATGAAATGCTATCGCTTATGGATGGGTTTTTCGGATACAACCAAATCAGAATAGCAGATGAGGATCAACATAAAACTGCATTCACAACACCATGGGGTACTTTCTATTACCGTGTCATGCCTTTTGGCCTTAAAAATGCTAGAGCTACATATCAATGTGCCATGACAATAATTTTTCATGACCTCTTGCACCAAATTATGGAGGACTATGTGGATGACCTCCTAGGCAAATCCAAGACAAGACAAGAGCACATCCCTATTCTAAAGCAGATCTTCGAAAGATTAGAAAAATACAAACTACGCTTAAATCCCAAAAAGTGTGTGTTTGGGGTCACATTGGGAAAATTATTAGGATTCATTTTTTCCCGCAAAGGCATTGAGGTTGATCCTGCAAAAGTAAAAGCTATCATGGAAATGCCTCCACCAAAAACTCTCAGAGAACTGCGTAGTCTCCAGGGGAAACTACAATCTGTTAGACACTTTATTTCACAACTAGCAGATAAGTGCCATCCATTTGCACACCTCTTGCACAAGGACATGAAATTCAAATGGGATTGCTTTTGCCAAAAGGCCTTTGAGAAACTAAAAGAATATCTAGCATCACCTCCAGTGTTGATGCCACCTACTCCAGAAAAATCCCTTATTTTGTATATATGTGCTACTGCAGTGGCATTGGGGGCTTTATTGGCACAGATAGATGACCAAGGGAAGGAACATGTCATTTACTACATCAGTCGAACATTGGTAGGGTATGAACTCAATTATACCCCCATTGAAAGAGCATGCTTGGCATTGGTGTTTAGCACACAGAAACTCTGACACTATATGCTAAACAACAAAACAAAACTAATTGCTAAAATTGATCCACTTAAATATTTCTTTTCAAAAGAAGCTCTCACTAGCAGGATTGCTAAATGGGTCATGCTCTTAAGCAAGTTCAACATTGAATACATGGACAGAAAGACAATCAAGGGACAAGTCATTGCAGATCAGTTGGCTGAAGCTCCACTTCTAGGAGACCATCCTCTTCTCACAGAATTACCAGATGAGTTCATTATGACTGTTACCACATCCTCCACATGGCGATTGTACTTTGATGGCTCCTGCACCCGAAATGGATCAGGGGCAGGAATATTATTGATCACACCTCAAGGAGATGGCATCCCAAAATCATACAAGATAGCCTTCGCATGTACCAGCAACATAGTAGAATATGAGGCACTCATCACAGATTTGCGCTTGGCCATCCACTAGAAAATAAAGGAGTTACAAGTCTATGGCAATTCTCAGCTAATCATAAAACAAGTCAATGATGAGTATCAGACAAAAGATGATAAACTCCTTCCCTTCCATACCATGGTTGAAGATCTTAAGCAACATTTCATGGCAATCAAGTTTGATCAAATCCCATGAACAAACAACAAGGCTACAGATGCAATGGCCACCATTGGCTCCCTCCTTCAAATGCCTGCACACAATCAAAAGTGTGAGTTCTTGGTTGAGCGATTGTTTATACTGGCGTATGACCTACCAGAGTCTGAAATGGTGTGTGTTCTCGTTGGTCTTGAGTCCCCTTGGTACCAAGAAACCTTCACTTTCCTCAAAGACAACACCATTCCCCCCCATCTCACTAAAACCCAACAACAAACATTCATTCGCCGATGTGCTCGTTACACCATCCTTTGAGACACTCTATTCAAAAGGCATTTTGATGGTTCCCTCCTAAGGTGATTAGATAAAAAAGAGGCAGAATGGGCATTACGCGATATACACAAGGGTATCTATGGGGCACACTCAAGTGGGCTCACATTGGCTACAAAAATTTTGAGAACAGGATACTATTGGCCTAAAATGGAAGTAGATGCATATAACTATGTAAAGAAATGAATCCCTTGCCACCAACATGGTGATAAGATTCATGCACTGTCACAAGAACTGCAGCCATTTATTACACCATGGCCCTTCTCACAGTGGGGGCTTGATCTCATTGGAAAAATTCATCCTCCATCTTCCAACGGACATAAATTCATTATCACCACCACCGAGTATTTCACCAAGTGGGTAGAGGCCATCCCTCTCACTTTTACCACTAGCATGCAAATATCCAAATTCATCCTGAACTACCTAATCTGTCGATATGGCATCCCAAAATTTATCATTACAGATAATGGCAGACAGTTTAAAAACCAGGATGTCAAAGAACTTTGCCAAAAATTTGACATCCAACATTGCTTTTCCACTCCATATTACCTCCAAGGCAATGGTCAAGCTGAGGCTTCTAATAAGACCCTAATAAAAATCCTCAAAAAGATAGTCAATGAAGCTGGCCGTGATTGGCACCTCCAACTCCATCCTGCTTTGTGGGCCTACCGCACCTCCATTCGCTCCCCCACAGGCACCACCCCTTATTCCTTGGTCTTCGGCTACGAAGCCATCCTTCCTCTTGAGATCGAGATCCCCTCTCTAAGGGTATCACTACAAAATATCTTACCAGACGAGGAATACATAATTGCCCGCTTACAAGAGCTAGAATTGTTAGATGAAAGGCGCCTCAAGGCCTTGAATCATCTCTGGGTATATCAAAACCGTCTGCGCATGAGTTATCATAAAAAATTTAGAACTTGAGAATTCCAGATTGGTGATCTTGTCCTCACGGAGAATCAAAAAAATCTAGAAGAAAGAGAAAAGAAAGGCAACTTCACACCTAATTGGCTTGGACCATATGTAATCACAGCAAAATATGGATCAAGAGCTTATCAGTTGGCTACTCCTGAAGGCAATCCTTTGGATGATCCAATGAATATCATGCACCTCAAAATATTTTATGCCTAGTCCTCAGAAAGTCTTAAATTGTCAAAAAATAAAAAAATCGAAAAAAAAGAAAAGAAAAAGATCTTGAAAAAACCGTCACTTTGGTGAAAACCTAGCAAACAGGCATCGTGTGACACAAAAATAAAATCAGAAGAAGAAAGAAAAACAATTCATCCACTAGTGAAAACCACTTTGTGGCGATATGGACAAGTACCTTGGTGAAAACCTCCATGCAGATGCCAAGGTAAATAACCAGATCCACTGTCTATCAGGTTGACACTGCAAATCACCTGCCATCCAGTCCACCAATTCACAACATTCCTTCTTTTCCGCCTCCCAATAAAACATGTGTATGATGATGAGTCTTTGCCTAAGTCATGAACAAAGAATGTCCCATTAAACTGAGCTTCAAGAAGTCTCGAGAAAACAATCCCAAGTTCGCATGTCACTTTCCAAAACCATAAAATCACTTGCCTAAATCCACAAGTCCACTTTTCCCTAGGGATGATTCCTTCCCTCGCCTAGCAACCTAATCCTCCATCCTAGTCCTACTCTTGGCAAAAGGTATCATTTGGTCATAGAAGAACTGAGTTGTTAGATTTTGTTGGATCTTTTCATTCAGATTTTCATCTTTTGCCCTACAACTGCAACTATTTACAACTGCTTAGGTTTTCCATATCCAGGTATGTTACAATAGGTGCATACTAGGGCATATTTTTATAGTAGGGCATGTTTTGGATCTCTCTTGTATAAACCAATGATTTGGTATTAGTGTTTGTCAACACCTACCCTTTCGTGTACGAGAGTTATCGATGTGTTTGAGGGTCTCCTTGCACGTACCCACAACTTTGTATTAGTGTTTCTTAACACTTGCATAGCTGTGTGTGAGGAATTCCTGTTTATCTGAGAGTTAGTCCACGCCTTGGGTTTCTCATGGCATCCTGATTTCTATAATCAGTGGTGCAAGTCACCTAGGGAAATATCAAACAAGGTTGGCTCTCCACATTTGTCGTGCACAAAATCTCACCATCATTCCATAAAAACCTACATTCAATAATCCCATGGAGTTCTCAATTTCCCCCATTTCCCATCTATTCCATATTCTTCTATCTAAGATCATTGTGTTGTTATTGGCACATTTCCTCTTTGTATTATTTATTCACAACATATAAGATTGCATTACTTAGTCATTTTCCACAAAACATTTAGCATATAAAGTTGCACTCAGGTTGCATCACATAAATAAAAAGATACTTATTCATCCATATAACATTACATTTAGATCGCATCATAAATCATTTCACATCTACAAATCCATCACACATGTGCATTTATAAATAAAAACATAAAAATCACTCATCGTGCATCCAAAAAACCATGTCAACAACACATCATAAACATGCATGTATAAGCATCCACTTTGCATCACAAATAAGTTAGCATAACATATCCATGATTGCATCCATATATAACATCATAAGAAAAACAAAAAGAATCCATCACAATAAACGCTACACATCATCTATCACCAATCAAATCATGTATACATATATATATAAAGAGAAAAACGTGTATGTCATGATACAATGATCACCTCGAAGGGTCAAGAATATAATACACAAGAAATACAAGGAGCTAGCTCTCCCCTCCTGTCTCTCCACCCCCCTTTGTTGTGCCTCCCCCATCCGATCCTCCTGCCCCCTTACTGGTGGCCAAAAACCCACTGATCCCCCTATGTGCTGACTCTGAGTTGGCCACTAACTATGGGTCTTGTGAGACCGCACACTCTCAGTGTATGGGGCTACTTGTTGTCCTGTAGGCACTACTCCATGATATAGCCCCCTATAATACTGTGCCTCTCGGGCTGACCTCTCTACCCTCTCTCACTGCTGCAGACTATCAGAAAATATCTGCACCATTCCTGCCAGAACCAATGCTTGTTGAGCTGCATCCCTCTCCCCCTGCAGACGTGTTGCCTCCACCTCTGCCCTCTGCACTCTGGCCTGTAACCCCTCTAACTCAACATCCTGCCGATGAAGAGAATCCTAGAGCCCTGTGATAGCTGTACCTGTCCAGGCCTCCTCCAACATCCTCTCCATCTACCTCCTCCTCCTCTGGATCTCTCTGCCATACAACTCGGACTCTCCTCTACTATCCGCCCACACCCCGACCTGTGCAAACTACAAATCTCTCTCCTGGGCCATCATGCTCCCCACTCACCACCTGATCAACCCCCGACTCCAACTCCTCATCATCCAAAATCCCAGGAGTGGTAAGTCGCACTAGCAAGTGCCCCTCCCACCAGCTCCTGTATCTAGCTGTCATGCCTGGATCCTCCCCTGCTACCATCCGCTCATCCTAGACTATGTGAAATGTTTTCTGGAAACTCGTCCAACCATCCAAGGGACTCATTGTAGGCCCCCAATACCTCACCTCCTGTGGGATCCGAGGATACACTGGAATATCCCCCACTATATCTTGTACCTGCCCAAGCTGTCGGGCCACCCTGAATGGAGCATAGTACTCCATGATATACATAGATCTCCCAAAATCCACATCTCCACTCCTACCTAGTGCAATTGCCAGTCATCCCTCCACCACTCACATCCCAAAAATGGCCTCCATGTGAACTGCGCTAGCTCATCTAGGATCCTCCTCCAAAACCACATGAATGTTGTTTGTGTGTAGTGAAGCAATCCCCTGTACCTATCCACAAACGACTGTTGTGGCCACCTGTCCTGAAACCCCAGTGGCTGAGTCACTGCAATATGCTCCCACGCCCAGATGTGTAACAGTGTAACCCCCACAGATAAACTGGCATAGTCCCTGTAAACCACCAGATGCATGTCATGATACAACTGGGCTAGCATCGCTGACCCCCATGCGTACTGGGTGCCATCATGAACCATGAAATAAATGCATCTGCTCCACCCCAGCAGAAATCTATGTCCGCCAAAATCCGGTATGATCCGCCCACTCAGGAAGCTGCAAATCATCAAAACCAATTGAGGAATCTGTCGAATACCCATTGCTTGACCCAAGTGCATCCTACTCCTATCTAGCATTAGTGGTGTCTCATACTCGCACACCTCCCTCAGATAAAAATTAGCTACATCCAATTGATACTCAGGGATCACACCATGAATGAGGATCTTCAAGATCCTCCAAACATCTAACAAGGTCACTATGGCCTCTCCAGTCGGCAAACAAAAGGTGTTATACCGACTATCCCACCTCTCCACTAGCGCAGTCATCATAGCAGTATGCACTCATATCCTAGGTCATTTGCCTACATAATGCAATCCTAGCTCATCGCGACCTAGCTCGTGGTATAGGCTCATCGTCAGAGGTCAATGCTCTCTCGAAGCTAGTGGTCCCATCTCCACCTGCATCCATTAGACCAAATCATTACTTTCACATCTCAAAACCTCCTCTTGACCTCCGAAACCAACCATACCCTTCCCCCCATTCCAAAATTCTAAGCCAAAATTGCATTTCCACCCATCCCAGGCGCACGCGGTGATTTACTAGGCGCTCGTGCCAAAACTGTGACACTCACGCCATTTTGCAGGCGCTCACGCCAACAAAGGAATCCTACCCTCTATTAACCCCCCTTCTAGGCCCGTCAACGCGAGTGCTCGCGTAATCCCTTGGGCGCCTGCACTGAAGTGCGAGCACCCACGTCAAAGGGCGAGCAACCGCGCCATTTCCCCCATTCCCCTACCAAAACTCCTATTCTACCCGACCTCCTGGTGAGTGCCCATGCTAATCACTAGCGCTCACACTGGCCTAGGGGCATGTTCACTAAAACAATGATCAACACGAGTGCCTCGCCTAATATTAACCCCTGTTTCTAACCCTAAAATTTACCTAAAATAAAAAATTTCAAAAGAGGGATAGACCTACTCACCGATGGTCCATATCTCGTCGGTCGGCCGAATCATCGGATCCTCTCGTCGGTCGGTGGTCCATAGTTCGAAGGCTTGTGTGTAACAATGACCCCTCATTGGGCCCGTTGTGGCTTATATGGGCCCCCACGAGGGCCCATTTTCCTCCGCGGTCTCGCATCTCCTATCTTTCTCTCCAAATTCTTCACGACTACATATTTCTGCCTCATTTATCCCTTCCACCCTAATTCTTCTTCCTCGATTTTCAAGAATTTTTCATCTTTTTTCCGAAAAAATTCTCAAGGGGGCATATACCTCCCATGCTTTACGCTGGGGCATCCTTTTCTTCTTCTATCTTCTACACATCGCCAAATTTGCCGCTGCGTAAAAGAGGGGCAAAATGTAGACAGTTAAAAATAATTATTTTTATTATTTTTAATTCCTAACATAGTTAATTAATTTAATTATGTTAATCCAAATTCTCCTCAATATTAATTAATTATAATTAATATTGTCACTATAGTATGTGATTGATTTATTTAATAAATCAATCCCTTTCTTTATTCTTCTAAAAATTGAATACTCACAAATCTTCCTGTTAGCTAATTAATTTCAATTAATTAGTTAACCCACATGAATCCTCCAAATCATCTTCCTAATTTATCATTAACCTAATAAAGTCTTCTAGGAACTCCCTAAACCCACTTAACATTATTCTTCTAATTTTTAATTCCCCCACTCATTCTCTCTCCTAGTCAAATCCTCCTACAAATCCTATCCCACCTAATTCTTCCTCTAATCCCCTCCTAATGAGTTGCTAGTGGCTAATCATAATGATTAGCCACAAAGTCAACTCCTTGTCCCTTCCATCCAACCACTAGCTTTTAATGTTTTTTTCCTAGATTTTCAAAATCTCATATTCCTCTAGGCATCTCCTCTCCCAAGGAATTTTTAATTCCTTCTTATTCCTCCAATCCCCATGATCATCCATTTTTGGATAATTTTAAATTTCTCCTCCCCATTCTTCAAGGAATGTCACATCCCTTGCTCCTCTCAAGGCACATTGGGAAGTCTTCCCAATGCACCTTGCTCTTCTCAAGGCACCTTGGGAATTCTTCCCGATGCACCTTGAGGAGTGTGGAGACAAGAAATGCCTTTAAGGCATATCTCTTGGTCTCCACACCCTCTCTTGGGCCTTGTGTGAGCTCACAAGCAATCCTAGACCTTCATCTTGGATCCATCCTAGCCATCCATTTTTTCTTCTCCTCTTCCTGTAAATTGAGGACTCCATCCCTTCATTCTTCATCTCCAAGTCTACTAATCTTATGCTACCCTTTTGAGCATAGGAAAATCATCTTAGCACCCTTATCATGTCAAAATCATCTCCCATCCATACTTGATCATCTCATCCCCACATTCCTCAAGATCCATCTCATTTGTGTACAACATTGGAGAGCCATCCACATCAAGCAAGCAAGAGGAGCACATCAAGTGGAGCATCATCCAAGGGCACCTTCACTTCGTCAAGCTTCATCTGAAGGAGAAGGTAAAATAACAAGGTATAAACATTGTCTTCATGTTTTTAATGTGATTTGGTTTATGCTTCATCTTCTTATGTTTTTAGTGTTCTATTTGCATATTAACAATCCAATCCACCTTGCTTCATTTTCCCCTCTTCACCTATGGTTTTTCATGAAGGATGTAATGTCTCAGCTTCTAAGTCGCAAAGACAAGAGCTAAAAATTGCTTTTCCATAGTGAAATATTAGGTTTCGTACTCTAACAAAGTATGACTAATGTAATAGACTTCTCTTTCCCGACCTTCATCAATGTGTTGAGCTAATAAATCCACTATAGTGTAAGATGAGGCAGAAATATACAGGGAGGAAGGTCTATCAAACATAGCTGGCATCAAGATGGGAGGATTAGCCAAGTAATCTTTGATGGAATTGAAAGCTTCTTCACTCTTCATTCCACTTGAAATAGGTATCTTTCTTCAGTAGTTGCGTAAAGAGGAGAGTACGACTAGCCAATTGCACTATAAATCAGTGAAGGGCCTGAATCTTCCCTTTCAAACTACGAAGCTGAGAGATATTCTTAGGTGGAGGCATGTTCACAATTGCATCGATTTTATCTGTATCTATTTTGATCCCTCTGTAGACACCTAAAATTAATATTTCATTAATTTAAGCCTATCAACATAATTAATTAATTTAATTGTGTTATCCTTGTTCCTCTCAGAATCAATTAAATCTAATTTAATTAATCCTATCACTATTGTCCAATAATTGATTTATCAAATAAATTAATTATTCCCCTATTCTTCTAAAGTCATCTCAATAATCATTTCTTCTAAACCCACTTAGTTAATTAATTCTAATTAATTAACCTAGTCATGTGATTCCTACAAATCACTTTTCCTAATTCCACTCAAGCTAATTAATCCTTCTAGAATCTCTCATAATCATGCTTATCATTATCCCTCAATTTTTAATTCCCACTCATGTCACATCAACCTTTTTTTTTTTTTTAAAATAATGCCTGGTAAACTTTTTAACTTGACTGTCGACGCTGGCATGACACGCCCTTCGACTCCATGTGAAACACTTTTGACCCGGAGCTATGAATCGGTGAGGCCACAACTAGGGGACCTCATCCTCATACTTCACTTGTTCAAATCCACGAGCACAATAGCCCAATGAAGACACAAGGCCTGCGGGCACAATGGTCCAGAAGGGGTTTGAACCTTTGTGGCCACTTCACCAACGAAGTATTTTAACCGTGACACTATATGTCTGAAGACTAATTGTCACATCAACGTTGAGTCTCTCAAAGAAATTCAAATTTCTTTGAATCCCTCAATGCATCCTTATTTTAGAATTTTTAATTCCTCAAGTTTGAAATTCAAATTTCTCCCCCCTTTTTCCAAAGGAATTTTATATTCCTGTTTATTTTCCCAAGGCACCCTTGATCCATGCCTTCTATCTCAAATCAATCTCAACCCTTCATAATAAAATCAATCTTGGCCCTCCATTGGTCTTCTCCAATCTATAAATTGGAGCCTATTCTCCTCACAAATCATCCACTTCTCATGCATTGTCATGCTGCCTTTTCTTCTAATCTTCTCTCAAATCTAATCCAAATCCTCCTATCCATCATTCAAATCCAATCTAATTATCAATCCACCTACCTTGTTGAGCACAAGGAGAGCAATCCACATTCTTTATATCTCTCTCCAACTCTCCATTAGTCAAACTTTCGAGCTAGTAAAGTTCATGGAGGCAAGGAGGACAAGGAAGAGCTACTTGCAATTGGAGCTTCATGAGTATATTTTGTTTTGTTTGAATGATGTTCTTATTCAATATTTCTTGATATCTCATTTAAAATGGTTTTTGGGTTTATTGAATACTAATCATGCACTAACCATTTTATTGTGAGACACCCTCGATGGGAGACAATGAATCCCAAAAGTTTCCCGGAGTCAACATCGAAGGCACACTTGAGGGGATTTAGTCTCATCTTATATAGTTGAAGCATTTCAAAGAACAAATGAAGATTTTTAATATGCGTTTTACATGCTAAAGACTTTACCAAGATATCATAGACATAATCTTCTAAGATCTTATGGATGAAATCATGGAATATCAAGGTCATGGCCCATTGATAGGTTGTTCCTGGATTTTTCAACCCAAACGACATGATGACATAGAAAAAGGTCCCGCAGGGGGTTGTGAAAGCAGTTTTATATTGATCTTCCAAGTTAATGTGAATCTGATTATAATCCGAGAAACCATCCATGAAAGAAAGTAGAGCATAACACACAGTTGAATCCAAGATCATATCAATGTTTAGGAGTGGAAAGTAATCCTTGAGGGAAGCTTTGTTCACATCCTGAAAGTCAATGCAAATATGAATCCGACCATCTGGCTTACTTATTGGGACAATGTTCGAGATCCAAGGTGAATAGTCAATGGGATGGATAAAGCCAACTTTTAAGAGCTTCTCTATTGCAGTCTTGACTAATAAGGCCACCTTGGGATTCATCTTTCAGATATTTTGCTTCATCGGATTAGCATCAAGACTAAGCACAATGTTGTGTACAATAAATGAGTCATCAATGTTGGGCATCACTTCATAAGACCAAGCAAATATGTCAAGAAATTGATGTAAAAGATCAAAATATTCTTGAATTCATCAAGAGATAAGCACTTCCCAACTTTGATAGTTTTGTCAGGAGTCTTATCACTGATGATGACTTCGATAGTTTCCCCACTAAGGAGTGTGCTATGGTCTTTTGGATGAGATGTGGATATTTCTTCTTCATTGCGAGACAAAGGTGCCCCTTGCACAACAGATTCCCCAAAATATGCCTGGGTATTCAAATAGTAAGGGAATCACCATTTATGATGATAAGAGGGAAGCTCATCATATGCTCTCCAAAAAATTCCTTCAAGGATTCTTCTGAAGGGAACGGGTCCAAGGGAATTTTATTAGGTGATGCATTGGTATCAATGAGTTCTGGATGAACAGGCTTGAGAGGAAGGGGATTAGTCAAATTCATGTTAACAGTTAACCGTAGTTTCACCTTTTAACCTGTATGACAGTATCGCAGTCTAGTGTTGTGGTGAGGAGGTTCGACTTCTAAAGGAATTCTTATACCTTGTCCATTAGGTCCATAACCTTTTCCATTATAGCAAGCTGAGATACAAGCTTATATCCAGGACCATAAATGTTTAATAATTATTTGAATGATGGTGGTTTTGTATAGAAGAGGTGATCAACATGATAAGCATCACCTGGCTTTATGGATGCATAATCATCTTTTGTAGCTGAGGTGAATGAGATCTTGGGAAAACTTAGATGAATAGGATTTACTTTATACTCACCAACATGAGAGTCGGTGAAATCCAAAGAACCCCAATCATCACCTAAGCACACATTTGTTTTTGATGTAGAAGGTGATTTAACTGGAGGAGACTTATTAGAAGTAAACTCTAGCATTTGCCCTTTAGGAGTATCTATCTTTGGGGATTTTCCTTTCAAAGAATCCTACTCCTTAGATGATCTCTCTTTCACAACATCTTGCATTTTTGTGACTTCTTCCTTCTTTTGTTCTTCCTTTTTAGGGGATAAAGTAGAGGCAAAAGCTACCACCGAAGAAGACAAAGTGGATGCATAGTTTTGAAATGAAGGTGCAACAAAGGCTTGACCAATTGTCTCTATTTGACATAACTGTGACAACTTGATTATTGGCCACAAACTTCATAAACCCATGAAGTGTAGATGAAACAACTCCCAAAGCATGAAGCCATGGTCTGCCTAAAAGGAGGTTATATGACAAGGCCTGGCATCATGTGCACAAGGGTCAGGATAGTGATAGGTGTGACCTTCAAGGACAGTATGATAGTCCCTACAGTAGTTTTACCACTGTTGTCAAATCCTCGAATGAACAAGGAGGAGGCTACCAAAGAATTTGAGTCCACCTTGATTTTTGGCAACAAATCTGAACCACAAACATTTAATGCAGAACCTATATCAACAAGTGTTTGTCTAATACCAATGCCATTTACATGGATGATTACCATTAAAGGATCCTCTAAAATACTTACTTCGGGAGGAGGAAGTTCATGCAAATAGAAAGTAATATTCGACGAATCCACATGAATATGTTCCATCAATGCATTCACATCTGTCGGTCTCGTAGAAGATGGTAGAAAAATATTTTGCAAGGCTTCCTGTAGTATACCTTGGTACACCGGACTGGTTTGAAGCAAATCCCATAGTGATATCTTAGCCGAAGTAACCTTAAGTTGCCCGATAAGATCGTAGTCACTAGGTCGCTTATCTGTCGGCAAAGGTGCCTTAGGAAGGCTAGGCTAAGAAGGAGGTAAAGATGCTTGTGGTTTCTCAAGAGATTTTTTATTCTTTTGAGTATTGTACATGTGAGAAATGGTATCATGAGATGATTGCTTGGATTGCATGAATCTAGTGTACAAGTCAAAAGTTTCTCCTTTGAAAGGCTTCCCATTAATGGTCTTAAATTTCTTGGGAGAAGGACTTGTTGCAATCACATGGATGTAAGGTCTCTTAGGCCTTTGTGGAGCCATGAACACAACAATAACATTCATGGACTCTTCACCTTTGAAAGTGGATGTCGTAGAGGATGACTTTCCCTCTACACCTCTTTTAGGGAGAGGTGTTTCTAGGAAGTCATCTAAAACTTCATCCAACATGTCAAAGTCATCCTTAGAGAATTCCTTATTGAAGACATTGAACTCTAAGAGGAAAAGATCTGACATTAGGCATTCATGTCGGGTTCACCAAAATGTAGGGGAGGTGATTTGTCTCCTCCAAGATGATGAATCTTAGAGGACAAATAAGTCCATGACTACCTCTTTGAACTGGCGCTAAGATGAGCCAGGGGATAACAAACAACTAAACTAACTAAATAAAAGCAAAGAAAAAATTTATAATGTAGAATAGTAACACACAACAAACTAGTTTCACATAATAGAACAAAATCAAAAGTAGCATATACCTCTGGATTAGGGAGCTCTTGAGTTCTTGACTTTAGCACAGGATGTGGATGCTAGCGTGGTACACTATCGTTTATACGACACGTGAACAAAAAGCTTCAAAAATGCTTTTGTGCGCACTTTCCGACGCACAGAACCTGTTCACCACTTGCATACACTAAGACAGGAAAAATATTGGGGGCTGTATAGGGGCCTGCCTCAGTCAGACCCCTATTTAAGTGTTTCCACCGCCATAGACAACCAGATAGATAGATTGGAAAAATAAATTGGAAACTTGGTAAATTGAAAAATTGGAAAGATGCAAATAGAAACTATACTCCGCTTAATGGAAGAAAACCCCTATTGCATGTAATGTAAATATTGGTAAATTGGAAATATGAATGCACCTAGATAATATATACAATCAAAATATGAAAAATGTATGTTGCATGCAATGATAAAAGATAAAGATAAGACAAGGCGTGTAGCCAAACCCCTCTTGTTTGAGATACGAGCATGATGAAGCCCTTGGTACGTGCTTATTGGTAAGACTTTTCTACAAGATGATTGCAGCTTAATGTTGGTAGAAGTGTGTTGAAGGGAATAGCGAGAGCAATATGAGAGCAAGAGTACAATAAGAGAGCCAAAATCCAAGAAATCATGTCGAGAACCCCTCCAAATGAGCTAAGAAGGGTTTTTAAACTCAAAGGAGACACAGAGAGCCATTACGGAAAAACACAAGCCAAAGGAAATGCGTCGACCAATGTCCGAGTCTGCTAGATTCAAGATTTTGCAGGTTTATCGAGATGTTAGCGCAGTGCGAGGACGTCCACGCGTCTCACCTGCATCTAACCAAAGATAATCCCAAAGGGGTTTTTTAGGTGTACAGATGCACTTTGTCTCTTGAGCCCTTGATGCCAAAGTAGTAGAATTTTGATCATGAGTTTTTCATTAATACACTGGGTGCCATGCATAAGTGTCATAAATGCACTAGGTGCAATTTAGGACACTACACATATGTAAGGAACTACATGATAATCATGTTGACAAGTCATCCCATCCTTAACAATAATTTTAGTCTCTTTAACAATATGAATAACATTGATTGGATCTTGGTTAGGTTCTTCATCTTTAGGAGAGAGAGAATTGAAAACATGATGGGAAATGGTATTATCCTCTTGTTCTAAAGTATCTTCATGACAAACCTTAGGAAAGAGACAATAATGTGTTATTGATGCTTCATCTCTAGGGGGCTATTATTGAAATGAATAGAAGGTGAAGTGTTATTAAAGGAATTCTCACTCATATCAACTTCTTTAACCATAATATCACCCTCTTTCACCAAGGTACCCTCATGGAGGAGGAACATATTAAGAGAATAATCCACACCATCCTCCAATGGTTCATCCCAAATAGGGAGATCATCGAGAGAAGTGTAAAAAATATTTTCTTGCATCAATATGTCCTCTTTAGGGATATAAATTTTGGGAGAGGAATCATTGAAAGGCTCATAAAAGGGATTTTCATTAATCTTAAATCCTTGCAACTTACGAACATCCTCTTGTAAAAAGAAATTTTAGATTTTCATAATTTAAGAAAAAATAAACTTACTTGCAAAATTAAAAATTATAATGTTCACAAATCAGATCTAAAATAATTAATCCAAATTAGACAACTCACAAGTTCAACTTTAAAATTATAAATTACAGTTTTTGTGAATTTAACCTCTAAATTTAAGAAATTCAATTGGAAATTTAACTTGTGAATGTAAATTTTTATTTTAAATTGCATAAACACTCAGATCTAATAACATAAATCACAAATAAGGGTGTAAGGAGTTGGGTTCACCAAAATGTAATGGTGAAAATTAGGTTTTCTACAATTAGATGTATGAAAACCACTAATTTTGGGCTTAGGAACCACTACATTAAAGAGGGGTAAATCCAAGAGATCTAGCCACAAATCATCAAGGATAGGGCTAAGAATTCTTATTAGGTTTGCTAGATTTGAATTGATTTCCCTCTTTTAAGTTGAATTGTAAAAATGTTGACATTAGGGTAAATGTGCTAGAATTAAAGTAAAAGCACATGAACAGTGAGCTATAGTCATCAGATCGAGCAACAAACCTAGAACTGAGGAATGTAAGATTATTCAGACCTGTTCCCAGAAGGAGCTCTTGAAATTTCAAGATTGGTATGCCCATTGCACCGGTCCTCTGCACTTTTTGCCCTCCAAAGGGTAACCTATTTGTCTTTGTAAATAAAGCTAATCCTGAAGATTGCAGCTCCATACCTGCTTCCTACACATAGAAAGAAGGGGAAATAGTTTGGGAATAGGGGTTTTCCTAATTCAAACCTTGGTTTAGGAATTAACCTTGAATGAAATATTGCAAATACTGAAATAAACAATGGAAAGATATACCTTAGATTTGCAATTATTGATGATGATGCTTTGCTTCTTGAATGTAATCACATATGTTGTATGAAATGGCATGAACATGACAAAACCCTAATCATGCATACACATGCTTGCATATGAATGATGTAATTTTTCTCTAAAATGAATGAATAAAGATTATGTAGCCTTACAGACCATTGAAAATGCTTGATGATGAATGCCTCAATGCTTTTTGGTCAAATACTTGAATGGATAGATGCTTAGATGAAAATTAGTTGAGAACAATGCCATATATAGGGATTTCATAATTGAAATCACCTTTAGGCCAACTTAAAATTAATATATTTTTACACAAATCAAAATTTGAATAGGATAAGACCGCCCAATCATCCTCCCGAAATTAGGGGAAAAAAGCATGGGACTGATGTGTCAGGTGCCCCTGTCCCGACCACGTTTTTCAAAATTTCTAGGGATGCAAGCTATCGTGATTCAAATGATAAGTCAAACTTGATGGCTCAACCCAAGATGTGTAGATATGTGAAATATGATTTGAGAGTTGAAATTAGGGCAAGACAAAGGAAAAATCAGGATAAAATGATAAAGAGCACACCTAGAATTAAGGGCCCAAATAAGAGTGTGATGATGTAATAAAGTGGAATAAGACCCATAATATTGAATTAAATATTAATTAATTACAATAAAGGTCTTATAATGCATAGAGGAAATGGAAATACTAAAATAGGAGCTAGGAGAGTGTGAAATTAGACACACTAATAAAGGGTGTACAATTTACGATGCTACATGGTAGAAAAAAGGTTTCAGTAAAAACTCTGAAAATCATCCTTCATTTAAAAAGGATAATAAATCTTAGAATCTCTTATATCAATAGGGTCATCTTTTCTTTCATTTTCTTAGACTTTAGAACATTGAAGAAATATTTCATCCCCTACCACCTTCTTTTAACCAAATTAATTTGGCTCTAACTTGAGCTCCTTGATTCTTATAGTTTTGTAAGCATTGTGACCAATTCTTTATATTCTAAAAATCATCTTAGATTTCATTATCATCAATTTTATTTTTTCCTTATTTCTAACTTTAGGAGATTCACATTGAGGTTATTTTCTAACTTCCCATCTAAAGCCTTCTTATTTTCTAATTTATTCAATAGTTTATCTCAAATATATAACACATTATCCCATATTTTTATATTAAAGCTATCCTCTAGAATTTTTTAATTAATGTTTCTAACACAAAGGATTCCATCAAGACAATATTTATCATTAAGCATAAAAGAATTTTGCTTAAACAATTGAATCTTGATATACAGTCCTAAATATTGTTCCCAAACTTAAGAAATGCATCAATTGGAGAATGATGGGGCATGGCACATAGGATCATGTAGCAGTCACCGGTGAGGAGGGATCTCAAGGAGATCAGTCCAAACTGGTCAGCAAGAGTAAACACAATAGAAACACACAGACATGATGGAGGCAATGTAGAATAGATAGTTTTATTGCATGAAATTTGATTACATCCAACCGATAACAACTGGGTTACAACATACCAGCACACAGGTCTGGTAGAATAGGTCACACCAGGACCTTGAATAGAAAGATCTATCTTTTGGGCATAGTCTATCTTTGATTGATTCTAATTGATCTTAAATTGATTGCATTCTAAAGCATGATTACAAATATATATCGATCCAAAGGATCCAGTCGACCCAAAAGGATCAAAACCTGAAGAACAAGACCTAACATGCAAAATGAACAAGGTCAGCCTCCACCAAGAGATTCCTTCAGAAAATCCAAAGGATGAAACATAGAAGGTTGACCACATGTCAAGAAATATCGAGATCAATTCTCAAGGCTCCGCAAGCTTTGAAATGGGTTCTGGTAGATCACCAGAATAGGTCTTAGGAAACCGATAACAAAGGAACAACCGGTAACAAGAAACTATCATGGAAACCGGTAGCGATATCTTGTCGAAAAGTGATCCAAATGAGATGTAGTTTGCAAGCAAGAAAGATGATCAAGTAGAATCCAACTCCATGGGATCCAGTGAGCCAAAACCAGGACACACAGAAAGGAAAAATGAAACTGCAAACAGAAAAGAAAAAAAAATAGAAAACAAAATATTTTTGGTTGATGCAAGATTGTTGTGAACTAGGGATGCTCCTGCATCAGACATCCAGGGTTAATGAAAAAGTGAGCCTCTCACTTTGCTGGGGTCAGAGGGAAACCAAGGTAGTCTACCTCTACTTGAGAAATCCAAGATGAATCTTCGACTGGTATTCTCTTCGACTTCACAAGATATTATTTGTACTGACTGTTCCGGGTACTACGCCCAATCCTACTATCCAAAATATCTTCAATCTAATCTGGTTCCTTCGGAGGTAATTGTTTCTTAAGGCCTGCAACACTGTCCTCACTGAATTCTGGTTCATGGTAATCATGAAGATCTGCAATGTTGAATACAGGTGAAATACTTAGACTATCTGGTAGCCCTACTTCATATGCATTTCCAGAACTAAACTTCCTCAAAATCTTACAAGGTCCAAATTTCTTCATCTGCAACTTATTATAAATTCCAACTAGGAATCTCTCTTTTCTCAAGTATACCATCACCTCATCGCCAACTTCAAATTCCCTATGTCTCCTCTTCTCATATTCCTTCTCCTTATATTTTCTTTCATGTCTTCTAAATGTTATTTAACCGGAATATGAAATGTTGCCATGTGATCTGCAAATTCTTCTACTTTTGAACTCTTCTGGTCTTCACTGCTAATGTCTCTCAATTCTGTTATTCCTCTAGGATGCACTTTGATAACAATCTCAAAAGGCATTTTTTTGGTACTTCTATTCACTGAATTGTTATAGGCAAACTCTGCTTGTGCAAGGACCAAATCCCAACTTTCGGTTTTATCTCCCACTAAACATCCCAACAAGTTTCCCAAACTCTGGTTAACTACTTCTGTCTATCCATCAGTTTGTGGATGAAAAGTATAACTAAACTTCAAATCTGTCTTCATGTTCTTCCAAAGTGTTCTCCAAAAATAGCCAACAAACTTAGTATCTCTTTTTGAAACTATGCTCTTAGGTAACCCATGCAATCTCACCACTTCCTTGAAAAATAGGTCTTCTACATGCAATGCATTTGATGTCTACTTACAAGGTATGAAATGAACCATCTTTGAAAATCTATCCACTACCACAAATATACAATCATTCTCTCTTAGTGTCTTAGGGAATCCAAGTACAAAATCCATGCTTATATCCTCCCAAGGTCCTACCAGTACTGTCAAAGGTTTATACAATCCTACATTTTGACTACTACCTTTTGCAACTTAACAAACTCTACAACTCTGCACATATCTCTTAACATCCTTATGAATCTGGGGCCAAATGTACTACAAACTCACTAATGCAACTATTTTATCAATGCCAAAATGTCCAACTAAACCTCCACTATGTTTCTCTTTTATCAGGTTCTCTCTCATGGAACTCTTAGGTATGCATAATTGAACTCCCTTGAATAACATCCCATCCTGAATGAAATAATCCAACCATTTGCTTCTATCAACCATAACCAGTTCTCTACATGCTTTCCAAGGTTCTGCAAAATCCGGGTTTTCTTCATACAAGGTCTTCAAATCTTTAAAACCTAATACTGTCACTCTCATCTCTGTCAGCAAATTCCTTCTCCTACTCAATACGTCAACAACTTTGTAAGATTTCCCACTTCTATGCTTCAACACAAAGGTGTAACTCTACAAGAATTCTACCCATCTCATATATCTTTGATTCAACTTACTCTGACTATTCAAATACTACAAAGCTTGATGATCTGTATACAATACAAACTTCTTAGGCAACAAGTAATGTCTCCATTTCTTCAAGGCTTGAACTATGACATAAAATTCTTGATCATACATTGAATATCTCTTTCGGGCATCATTCAATTTCCCACTGAAATATGCTACTGCTCTCCCTTATTGACTCAAAACTGCTCGTATTGTTGTTTGACTTGCATCACAATCCACTTGAAATACCTTATTCAAATCCGATAAATCCAACACAAGTTGCTCAGTCACTTTCTACTTCAACAATTCAAAACTTTTGTTTTCTTCGGTGGTCCACTTGAATTCCTTCTGATCTCCCCTCATGGTCTTTGTCATAGGGTTACAAACTGCACTAAATTTTTTGATAGACTTTCGGTAAAAACTAGCAAATCCATGAAATGACCTTACCTCTCCAATTCTTTTTGGTGTAGGCCACTCAGCAATGGCTTTCACTTTCTCAGGGTCCATCTTCAAACCATCCTCAGATATCACAAATCCTAAATAGACTAACTCATCCTTCATGAAAGTGCACAACTTTTATTCTCTCAACCTCTGTAAAACTTGTCTTAACTGCAACAAATTCTCCTATTTTGTCTTACTAAAAATCAGAATATCATCCAAATACACAATAACAAACTTACCAAAAAATTTCTTCAATACCGCATTCATCAGCCTCATGAAAGTACTTGATGCATTAGTCAATCCAAAAGGCATCACCAACCATTCATATAGTCCTTCATTTGTATTAAATGCTATCTTCCACTCATCACCTTCTATGATCCTGCTCTAATGATATCCACTCTTCAAATCTATCTTTGTAAAGTATTTTGCTCCACTCAAACAGTCCATTATGGCATCCATCCTAGGCAAAAGAAATAGGTATTTTACTATGATCTTGTTTATTGCTCTTAAATCGGTACACATCCTCCGTTCTCCATTCTTCTTAGGTGCTAATACTATTGGTACTACACAAGGGATTAGACTTTCTCTGATTAAACTTTTCTTCAACAACTCATACACTTGTCTATTCAGTTCTTCATTTTCTACCGGTGTCAACTGGTGTGCAACTTTCTTAGGCAAACTAGCTCCAGGAACCAAGTCCATGCAATGACTAATACTTCTAATAGGTGGCAATCCATGGGGTACATTATTTGAAATGACATCCTCATATTTTATTAGCAAATCTCTTATCTCTTCTGGGTGCTCTCCTTCGAGTTTCGGTCTCTTCGTCTTCTTAGGAATTAAGGCAAAACACACATTCTCATATCTCAGTCCATCCATAAATTTCTTTCCATCTTCTAAACAGATTCTGGCATTTGTACAGACTTAACTCTTCAAAGGTTCCTCCAAAGGTAACAAGGTTGCTTCATCCCATTAGCCACAATAGTGTATATATTCTTCCTCCAATCATGTATTGCATGTCTATCAAATTGCTAAGGTCTTCCCAACAAAAGATGACAAATATCCATAGGCATAATATCGCACAAAATTTCATCATGATAATTCCCAATTTTCAATTTTACTAAACACTGTTCACTTACTAACTACTTATGTTCATCCTGAATCCATGCTATCTAATCAGGATTAGGGTGTTTCAATCTCTCTAGTTTCAACTTATGCACCATCTCTTCTGAAACAAGATTATCTAAACTACCACTATCAATAACAACTTTACAGCACTTACCAGATACCTTACATCTGGTCTTGAACAAGTTCTTCCTCTGCAAGGGTTCTTCATCTCATCTGGTATGACACAAAGCTCTCATCATCATCAATAGTTCTCCATCTTCCGGTTTATTGTCTGATCCAGTGGGGTTCTCTTCCACCACCGCTTCTCTTCTAGTAGCCTCTATCTTCTTACATTCAAATGCATGGTGTCCTTCTCCTCCACATTTAAAGCAGGTTCCTCTAAATATCCTCTTGTCTTGTCTTCCAAAGTTCTCATTTTGGTAACCATCCGGTTCTATCCTCTAGTAGGAATTTCTGTCATCCTTCCGGTATGAATTACCTTCTTTGCTCACTTCCTTGTCCTTGTTCTGATTTGTATCAGTTCCTCTTCCTCTGGTATATCCTCTTCCTCCTTGAAATATTCCTCTGGTAAACCTTCCACCTCTACCTCTTTGTCTATGCTCATGTCTTTTGTTCAATTTCTCTTCATCCTTTAGTGCATATTGGTAAGCCTCTTCAACACTCTCCAATTTGATCATACTGAGTTCATCTTGTATAGACATCTGCAATCCATTCAAATATCTTGCAATTTGTTCAACTTCATCATCAACATGTCTGGATCTGATGTTCAACTTGTAAAATGCTTCGGTGTACTCCTTCACACTAGATTCCTTTTGTGTCAAATTTTGCAATTTTCGGAAAAAATCCACTTGATAATTTTTTGGGACAAACTTTTATTTCAACTTAGCAATCATCCTATCCCATGTATTAATCTTTTCTTCACCTCTTCTTTGCCTATCATCTTGCAAGTGCTCCCACCAAAGAGATGCATGACCTTTCAACCGGGTACAGGCATATTTCACCTTCCTCTCTTCTGCAGTGTTTTCAAAATCAAAATACTTCTCCATCTCTAAGATCCAATCCATCAATTTATCCGAATCTAACTTCCCATCATATTCTAGTGGGGTAAAATGAGGTTTATTGTTTGCCCTAATCAAAACCCTTAAAAACCTTTCTTCATCCAGATCAACTGTCGGTAGGTTCACTTGTTCTATCGGGGCTTCTTCTCCTTCATCTTTGCTCACATCCTCAATATGTTGTCCTCTTCTCTGGGTTGTCTCCATGGCTTCTAATCAGGATTCTATTCCTTGCAACATTTCCATCATAGCCAGGTCTGCATTCCCATGTGCTCCACCATTCCTAGTTCCTCTTCGCGCCATTGATTTAGGATAGTCCACTACAATTGTAGATCGGATCCACAATCCACCACCCTACAACAAAATTCAGGACACACAACCTCCATAATGAAACTTCACTCTGATACCACTTGAGGCAGTCACCTATGAGGAGGGACCTCAAGGAGATTAGTCCAAACCAGTCAGCAAGAGTAAACACAATGGAAACACACAGACATGATGGAGGCAATGCAAAACAGAGTTTTATTGCATGAAAATTTATTACATCCAACCGGTAACAATCGGGTTACAACATACCGACACATAGGCCTAGTAGAATAGGTCACACCGGGACCCTGAATCGAAAGATCTATCTTCTAGGCATGGTCTATCTCTGATTGATTTTAATTGATCTTAAATTTATTGCATTCTAAAGAATGATTACAAATATATATATTGATCCAAAGGATCCAGTCGGCCCAAAAGGATCAAAACCCGAAGAACAAGACGTAACATGCAAAATGAACAAGGTCAGCCTCCGCCAAGAGATTCCTCCTGAAAATCCAAAGGATGAAATGTAGAAGGTTGGCCACATGCCAAGAAACATTGAGATCAATGCTCAAGGCTCTGCAAGCTTTGGAATGGGTTTCGGTAGATCACTAGAATAGGTCTCAGGCAACCGGTAACAAGAAACTATCATGGAAACAGGTAGCGATATATTATCAGAAAGTGATCCAAATGAGATGTGGTTTGGAAGCAAGAAAGATGATCAAGTTTTCAAGTACAATCCAACTCCATAGGATCTGGTGAGCCAAAACTGGGACACACAGAAAGGAAAACTAAAACTACAAATAGAAAACAAAACATAAAAGAAAATATTTTTGGTTGATGCAAGATTGCTATGAACCTAAACAAGGTTACTCTCATCATTATACTCAAATGAGTAAACATCCTTATTTGCATAAATTCTACCAAGCTTAGAGTAAACCCTTTTCCCTAGGAATTGGTTATTACATCAAGTATACCAAATCTACATGTTACTAATTTTCTTCTTCTCAAGAGGATCCATAATGTTATGTTTTTTTTCAATCTAGATTAAAATAATGACTTTTTTTTCATAAGGCATCCTTATCCCCCACTTTTTCTTCTTCATGCTCAACTATATTAAGATCCTCCCCCCATTACCCAATAAATATTGGAATAGGTTGAGCAACCTATTTTCACATGGCACACCTATTTGTATAATCACTAGGAGCACAAATAGAGCATAAATCAAAATTACAGTCATTTTTTTAATAATAACCCAAACCATCTTATTGCACGAAAAATAACTACTATCAACAAAAAAATAAATCTACTTTGACTCAATTGAAATGGAAGCTCCACCTTTTCCTTTGGCATGTTAAGTAGAGAAGAAATTGGAGTTCCTTTGCACAAACTTTAGAATAGATTCTAGTTAAAATCCCACAACTTTGGTTTTTTTGCAAACAAAAAAAATCTATTATAGAAGTATTATTACAAAAATCTCCAAGAATATATTTTATGATATGGTTTTCCAACCCTATGACATTCCAACTAGAATAGTTTATTATTGTTTATGAGAAGGAAGGGAAGTCAAAGGCTAATTGTTTTTGTACAACCTGTCAAAATATTTAAGAAATTTTTCCTCTTTTCCTTATTCCTTTGCTCATTATATTCCTAATCATTTTATTTTTTGTAATTATTCTCTTAAACTAAAGGATTATCTTTAGTATTATTAGTGTCCATAGTCTCATAAAAGAGTGGGTTTACACAATCCAAAATTGTCTTATGTCTCTTAGAATTTGTTGTAAAAATTATATAATGTTGCTTCTCATATTTGATTTCAGCTTCTAGCAACATTTAAGAGGTCTTGTTACTTTTTTCTAATATCTTAACCTTAGCCTTCAAGCTTTCTAATGCCAGCTAGTGGCCATTTTTTCTTTCTTGTACTTATTTGGTTTTAGAACCTCCCAACTCTATATTTTCTTTAGTGATGTTCTAGACACAAGGAATCACTCTAAAATCCTCTATTAAATCTACTTATTCATTTTGAATACGATTTTTTTAAACCCTACTGCTAAAATCTCAATCATTTTTCATAGCTCCTCCATTTTCCCCATTTACATTTTTACTCCTCATAGATCTATTTTGGTTTTGGGGAATTTTTTGACAATATTTTTTAAGATGACATTTTTTTCATAAAAAGAAAGCATTTAAGCTACCTAGGAGCTCTATGTCACAATTTATATAATTATTCTATATTTGGATGCATTAAATTTTAGTAACCTCCACTTCAAGAGATAGTGCTTCCATTTAGTTGAAGGAGAGTAACTATTGTCTCCTCAACTTGCAACACCTCACTTAGGGGATTAAACATTTATGGCATAATTTCCATAGTTGAGGAGCTAAATTTCTAATCTCTAGTCATGTTAGAATCAAATTAACCAGGACTTCCTTAGTGTGATAATTTTCCAAGATCTAGAGTCCAATTGATAGAACAAATAAGAGAGAACAAAATAAATTGATAAGAATAAATTGTATTCCTATCAAAGATGCAAATACTGATCAATTGGATCATTAAGAATTACATATAATGTAGATGAGCATGCTTATAAAGGAAAGGCTAAGAGACAAGAGAGCACATAATCATGACATGTGGCTCAATGAGATGCAAGGGTAGGTAGGGGTAGGTAGGAGAAATAGTAAAATATTCTACATGAGGTGGATCACCCACCGAAGGTGGAATTATCACTCTGCAATAAAGTAACAACAATATCACACCATAAAAGGTGGAAATTATCCTACACACACTCCCAATGTATACACATCTCCCTAAGTGTCTCATATGCAAACTACTATGTTATGCATGTACCTAAGTAAACTTAAGTAAAGTATAATTATATCCAACATGAATAAATAATTACGCCATTACCCCCCCTTAAGTGCAACTTAGGGGAATGCACTTAAGTCTACAATGCAACTAAGAAATGCAAGATGGGTCCCGACTACTTGGCCATGTTAGGTACCCATGTAAAAATGCAAATGCAATCTCCCATAAAGTGTGGAAAGAGAGAAAAACCCAATGGGAGAAAACCCTCCCCAAAAAGAGAGATGAAAACTATATACAAAGGAACTCTCAAAGAAGTATGAGAAGGACAAAACCCCATGTGAGGAAAAATTCCCCCCCATATGAGAGAAGAAGAGAGACCAAGTAGCCCCACCTCAATGTAGAATCTGTACCAATGGTAGAAGCTCAAAGTTGAATTAAGAAACTGCCCCATGAATGTCAAACAACATTCCTCCCCTTGGGAAGAAACAAAACCAAAGGTGTAGCCATGAACTCTCCCCAATCATGAAGGGAAGAGGTAGGAAAAAAACTCATGATGAATGGAATCTCTTAAAATTGCTCAATGGTCCCCATGTCGATGTTGAAACCCTTCAAAGGTGGTGTACTGATCCACATTGGTGAAAACGACACTCCAAGATCTAGTGGAGATGAATCTAGAGCAAGATCCAAAGACTCACACATCTCCTCTAAGCAAAAAGAGACCTCCTCCAATTGTTGTACATAAGTATCCACAATCATGTCAACCTCGAAAGATTGATCATGTAGAGAATGAACAAGAGGATCATAGTGTAATTGAAGAAGGATCACCTTCATCAAAGAGAAGATGAATGTCATCAATGATGTCTCCCAAATCTGCAATGTAGGACTCCACAAACAAACCTGCAATGTCTGTCAAGTAGTCATCCCAATGAACTGAATATAGAAGACAAGGAATATCCTGTTGCACTGAATCACAACAAGGCAAAAATTTTGCAACATCTACATCATCGGGTACAATAGGTTGTGTGATATCAATAGGAGAAGATGAAATGCAAGGCTCAAGAATGGGTGCACATGTGAGAGCACCCAAGTTCAAGTACCCAAAGTTCTCCTCAAAATATGAATCATCATGTGAAGAATCAACCTCATCAATAGGACCAAAGTGTGAAAAGGAGTACAACTGAGATGCATGATCAACCACCCTAGTCACAATGATAGCTTTAGTCTCCAATTCTCTAATGATAACTAAATTAGGTGTGAACTCCACAATTTTCCTTGTTGTGACATGTGTGATTTGATAGATGGAAAGAAGATTGTTTGTCAAGTGGAATATACACAACATCATTGAAGGAGTTATCCCCAATGGCAGTAGATCCTTTCCCAATCACATCCATGTATGTATGATTGCCCATCAAAATCTGTGGCATGTGGCAAGGCTCAAATGAAGAGAACATAGACTGCGAAGATGCCATATGACGAGAAGCCCCTAAATCTAGAAGTCATCTCCCTGAATCATGACTTGTAGTACCACAAAGAGCTTGCCCCTTTCCTTTATCTATCCCAAAAGAGTGATCCTTTACATTATCCTTTTATTTGGAAGAAGAAGTTGATGTAGACATTCTATAAGGCAAACTTATTTTGTTCTTCTCAAGAAGATGTTTCAATTCATCAATATCCTTCTTGTAACAACGTTGTTCATCATGTCCTAACTTCTTGCAATATGCACAAAAAAGATTTTCCTTATATGATTTCCTCTTAAGTGAGGATGTAGAATCACCTTGTTGTGGAGAGGAGGATTATGCTCCATCTTTTTTAGGCTTAGGTTATTTTTGGTTCTTTCCTTTTCCTTGATTGCTTTGATTCCCTTTATTAGCAACCAAAGCTTGTGATTTTCAAGATTTGGGAATCCCCATCTTGGTCAACCTAGATTGCTCAAGTATCAACATCTCTGTGAATGCATCAAAGGATGGTGGAGTTTAGGAGGCACCTTGAGCAAATTGATAGGTGTGAAAGCTAGAGACAAAGGCTGCATACTCTGATGGAAGCTTGTCCAACAAGTTGTAAACCTATTGAGCATCCCTTTTATCAATGGCACAATCCTTAAGCTTTGCTCTGAACTCATTTTCTTTTGTGACATAATCTTGGATTGTATCAAAATACTTGGGATCCAATGTTGTGAGTTCATTATCAAGCTTGTAGCCCTTAATCTCATCAACTTGACCATACAATTTGTCATAAATATCCCAAGCCTATTTAATTGTTGTAGACTTCTCAATGTGAAAAATGAGGTCATCTGATACATACTTTCTCAATGTTCCAAATGCCATAGAATTTTTAGTGATCCATTTAACTTGAGCATTATGACTAGCCTTAGGATTAGGTGGTGTTGTTATTGTTCCATTTACATAATGAATGAGTCCTTTTTCCATTAGTTTACTCCATGCCTTAATCTTCCATGATGCATAATTATGTACAGTTAAAAGTGGAAATTTAGGAGAACCCATATAACCAAAATGAAAAAAAACACAAGATAGAGAGAGGCACAATCACATAAGACACCCCCCCTAGATTACTCAATCAAGAAACCCCCCTAAAATGATGATTTGGCATTTTATACTTAGTGTGTGTACAATGGCCACTTGCAAAATAAGGCAAGGTGGACTTCTGATTTCAACTTTGCAACTGCCTCAAATAGGCATAAGAGACCCCCAAAAATAATGCAAGTGATCTAAACTGAGATCCAAGCAAAATACAAATACCAAATAGGTCAAAAATGACCAAATACTGAAAGTACAATTTCTACTCAAAATCACTACAAATTGATAGCAGATTATCAAAGTAGATGAAAAAATTATGCACTTAAAAAAAAAATAGCACCTGGAAAGGAGCTAAAATGAGCAAGATAGAGAGGGGCTCCAAATTTTCAAAAAAATGTTGACGTCAGCATTCAAAGGGCTTAAATTTGATGCCCATCTGGCCTTCAACAAAACTTCATCCCCTGCCCTGCATGGTGTTCGTACCATACAGATAGGTGATGTGGCCAAATCTGATTGGGTCTATACAATGACATGGCAGAACATGTGTCCTGATGACATGTTAGATTCGTACAGTTGTGGGGTGTTCATATTCCTGCATGGCCAAGTGAATTGGCACCAATTGGGCATTGACAAGATGGTGCTTGATGAATCAAGTATTGACATGTGTCACTGAGTGGATGAATATGTAGGTAGATTGGATTGTTTGTATGTGATAGGTGACACAGACTAGGACCTCCGAGGAGTAATGAAAATCTGTCACGTGGCGAAGACCCACCGGAGGAGCAGGATAGTCGGGGAGAGAACACAACCCGAGCAGTGGGAGACCGGAGTGGCGGGTGATAGAAAACACAGAGGGTGGTGGTCGTACGATGTCTGATGATCACTACAAAATAAAGCACTATAAACTTTTACAATTTGGTATTCAATAAAGACCTTTTGACATATTAAAAAAATAGTGAAATTTTTAAAAACAATATTGAAATTAAGGATATTTCGTAGAAAAATAAAATATATATTTTTTAATTTTTTTGATAATTTGTACCGTACCACCCAATCAAACAAAATTTTTTTCTCCAAGCCCTAAATTGATTTTCACCAAATATAGGAAAATTTATACTTGATTTTTATGGAAACGACCACCCTGACACAACAATGAGGTCAAAATTTGCATAGGACGTATCCATAATGAGAAGATCCCCAGATCCAAAAAAGAAAGCCTCCAAAAGCTCTCCAAAATGACTAATCAATGAAGCCCTATAAGATCTAGAGTCCAATTGATAGCACAAATAAGAGAGAACAAAATAAACTGTATTCCTATCAAAGATGCAAATACTGATCAACTAGATCATCAAGAATTACATACAATGTAGATAAGCATGCTTATAAAGGCAAGGCTAAGAGACAAGAGAGCACACAATCATGACATGTGGCTCAACGAGATGCAAGGGTAGGTAGGGGTAGATAGGAGAAATAGTAAAATATTCCACATAAGGTGGATCACCCACCGAAGGTGGAATTATCACTCCACAATAAGTGGATATGATAAAGTAACAACAATATCACACCATAAAAGGTGGAAATTCTCCTACATACACACTCCCAATGTATGCACATATCCCTAAGTGTCTCATATGCAAACTACTATGTTATGCATGTACGTAAGTAAACTTAAGTAAAGTGTAATTATATAAGTAAAGTGTAATTATATCCAACATGAATAAATAATTATACCAACACTTAGACTTAGATTATATAAACCAAATAATTAATCTAAAAATGGATCAAACCCGAATTCAAAAAATCTATTTAAACCACTCTATCGTACATATTATAAGTTTTGATGAAAATTACAAAATGACCCTTTTAAATTAAATTTAAAAACATGTAAATAGCCTTTTCCCATCCCAAATATTACCTAGCCAATCATAAAATAAAATAGGAAGAAAAAAATCAATATCCAAACAAGCAAAGAACACAAAATATTTCTCAATATATTTTCTTGACACTTGAAAACATGCACCATATGAGGATCAAGAGAAATGGAGAGGATTTGGGGAAACAAATACACCTCATCATTATTTTCTCCTTCTACGTTTTCATCTCTCACTATAGCTAACCCTTCCTAGTCCACCTTCATTTCCATGTTTATCTTCAAACATGAAAAAATATTGAATTTGGAATCACCAACTCCTTCCCTCCTAGCATTTCCATGTAAGAAGGCTTCTACCTACATAATTTTATGTGAGGTCAAAATGATAAAGGTGACTAAGATCAATAAATAATACTTTAAATCACCACACCTGAGCACATAAGCATCTAATATTAACAATAAATGATAAATCCACATCTTCATCACCACTCTTAAAGCTCCTCCAGGCTCCACCAACTCTAGCTTTTGACTACTAGTAATTATTTGCTAGCTTGAACATGAAATATATGAATTTTTATATTGAATTGTTGTACAACAATAAAAACCCTAATTTATTATTTAATTATTTATCTATCATAAATAGGAATCAAAAGTGAGATCCTTTATACATCATATCATATTCATAGCATATAATCAATACATATATGTTATAGGTATATTACATTATCACTTGTTCTAAAACCATTAAGTCATATATAGGAGTTTAACTTAAAGAGAATATCCTTACTTCTATGAAATTTATCAAATGTTTTCAAGTTATCATAGTCTTTTTAAACACAGATTTCTAAATAACGAGGCAAAAAGGTTCTTAGCAAGTGAATTTGCACAAACAATTTCCACATAGGGTTTGAAATATATAGTCAAAGATCATTTATATGAATAAATTGTAAAATTTGTAATTGTATTATCAAACTCACACAAGTTCAAAGAACAACCTAGTGCAAATCTCACCACATCCAAGATGAATCGATTATAAGTTATGATCAAAATAGTAGACAACTATTTATTGACTATGTCAATTAGCTAGAAGTACTTTCATTTCTCCTAATTTATAAGTTTTGAATTTTTTCATATAACTTGTCATCGCTTTAAATTTAGTTAACTAGATTAAATTTCTTGTTACATTAATTAATACCTAGATTTAGTATAAAAATAATAATTCTTTGCATTTTGATAAATAAATTAGATCTTCCACACTTTAGGCTTTTTCTGAGTTTTAATTATTTTTAGATGTACTTTTTATAATTTCTCACATCTTTCATTTTAGGTTTGAGTAGGGTTTGGATCCACCCTCATTTTTGTTTCATTTTTTATAATTTCTCACATCTTTCATTTTAGGTTTGAGTAGGGTTTTGATCCACCCTCATTTTTGCTTCATTAACCTATACTAATTATGGTTTTAGCTTCCCTTAAATTCTGGTCTCTTATTTTCTTGTTGTCTAACCTAAAAATGATCATGCATCATTATCAAACAATTGAACATGGATGTCATCTCCACCTTCTTAGTATATCATTGTCCCTCACAATATTTTTCTATATGTGATACATTTATACTTTTATTTCATGTGATGTTGTTATACCTTGTCATTTTATTCACTATACATTTTATACTACTTATCTTGTATCTATATATTCTCCTACATAGGCATGTCTTGCTACACTATTCCTTGAGGAGCCTAATGATTTGTTTTGATGGTTGTCCTCTTGATAATCCTCATAATATCGTCTCTTCATGACCACCTATATATGGTGAATATCATAATGATGTGAATTATGATTATTATATTCTTTTTTATCACTCATGATAGTTTTTCTTATCTATCTATTGGTTCATGTTCCATTAATGATGTATTGAATGAAGACCTTCATGATAGTTCTTACTATTTTCATATTGTGGTTGGTGTATCATTTTTTCATGATGATTTAGTTTATGGTGCATATAATTTTACAGCATTATCCAAATTAATTATTTTGTGAAAATGAAGAGGCAATATTATATGTTAGTGAAAGATAAATTTGATCTATCTGTGATTGTTTAACTTAGAAAAAGTTAATCTTCTTTCACTTGCACTTTCTTAAGAGATAGATCATAATTTTAATGGAAGTACATAAATAAAACTAATTAAATTTAATTAACGATAAGTATAGTAGCTAAGAATAAAATAGAGTTATTTATATTTGAGGTAATGATTTGAAATACTTTTAGATATATTATGAATAATAATGTAAAATATTAAAATATATAATTACGTTTTAAAATTTTTAAATATTTAGTTTTTTTTTACATGTATAGTAAAAATTAGTTAAGTAAAGATGTGTAAAAGTGATATTTTTTTTACTTTGTCAAATACAAAAATATGTGTACATAGATGACCTAAGGATTAGTAAATATAATTACTTTTCAAATTCTCTTTGCAAAAATTACAATTAATGTTGAGGATTAAAAAAAGGTTTTATTATTATTATCAAATATTTTTAATAATTATTATTAAATAATTAATATGATTAAGGTAGCAAACTCAAATTCTTTTTGTATGACCATCTTTACCTGAAATATCCATAACATTATTATTTTATTTTTAAATGTGTATAGCATAATGCTTAGTTTGAGCCCATCTTTTTGTATTTGAAAAGATTTGGCAAACAATGACTAAAAAATTGAGTGCATGACTATCTTCACCTAAAATGACCATAAATTATTATTTGTTAATGTGTAGAGCATATATTAACATAGTCTCTTATAGATTTAGTTTTTAAAACTGTAGTGTCATAAAATTGCGCCTCCTGCAATTTTAACCACATTTTAGGTCCTCACCTCGGTGATGACATCTTCTTCCCCAACCAAGACATATTTATGCATTTTCACCCCTTTCCCCCTTCATGTTTAAGCCTTGAGATAGCCTCGGGACCCTGTCTGAGTCCCAAGATAGGGTAGGACAGGGGTGTGGCACCCCTGTCCCCCCTAGGACAGGGGCGTGGTGCCCCTATCCCCCTTGGACCTTGGACAGGGGCATGGCGCCCGTGTCCCACCCTATTAGGGTGGCCCCAAGATAGGTCCCCCTGGCCCCATCTGCACTTCAGGATCCTAAATCTCCCCGATGTCAACCTTTTTATGAGATGAATTAATATTCAAGAGGCATGTATAAAAGGGAGTCAGTTTTCTCATTTGCATAAGGAGGAATGGGAGGTGAAATTCAAGTGAAGTGGATCATAAGAAATCATAGGTGAAGATATACATCATCAAGCATTCAAGCATTCAAGTCTTCTTCATTCATCCGTTTGAACAATATTTCAGCATTCATTTGCAAGCATGTATGTGTGTTAGGGTTTTGTCATGTTACATGTCATTCCATGCAACACTTGTGATTACATTGAAGAAGCAAAGCAATCATCATCAACAAGTTGCAGATCTACAAGGTATACATTTTCATTGTTTACATTCAAGCATTTGCAATTAATTTCTTTCAAGGTTGATTCCTCAACTAGGGTTTGACTAAGGCAAACCCCCATCCACAACCCCTTTTCCTCTCTTTTATGTATGTAGGTTGCAGGTGCATAGCTATAATTGTAGGTTTGGGCTTCATTTGCAAAGACGGAAGAACACTTTTTGTTTCGCGGATTTTATGGAGGACCATGTACACTCCCACCACGGTCTCGACGAATTTTCTCTGAATTTGCAAGGCAGATTCGTATCAGTCTAATTAGCTCAGATCCAAAATTACAGCACGATCCCGAACCAGTAGCTCCTCATTTCACTCATTTTCTCTCTCTTTTCCACATAGTCAACAAGTCAACTTTCTCATTTACAAAAGAGGGTAAATCACACTTCAACCCTTGCAATCCACTTAGAATTCACATCCTTGTCTCTCTTGGATTTGGATCTAGTGGATTCAAGCTCCTCTTTTGAATGTAAAGTATCTCCAAGTAAAAATCATCCTAGTGGCTTCCTTTCTCTCTCCTAGGTGGGGAGTCACTAGGATTCAATTTTCTACTCTACATTTTGGTGAACCCGATGTCTTACACATTAATTCTGATTTCTTATCATTAGATCTGATTATTTCAAATTTTCATTTCCAAGTTTGATCTATTTGCAAATTGTAGAGGTTAATTGCATAAAAACCCTAATTTTTCATTTTGAGAAAATTAAGCTTGTGAAGTGCAACATTTTAATTGCTTGTTTCAGATCTAATTTCTATTTCAAAATTGCAATTCAAATCTGTCTCTTTATTCTGAAAATTCAATTGTTAAATCATAAAACTCTAATTTTTAAGATCTTTCTATTTTCAACCTTTGACTGCGAATTTGACCGATCAGACATCTCCAAATCAGTTGTTTTTTTTGGATTCCACAATAATATCATAATACCTATCATCCCTGAAAATTTTGAAAAAAGTTGGTTGGACCGTGTGCACTTTCGCCACGGACCTCGGCTTTTTTCCCGAAATTTTAGGAGACGGAATTGACTATGTTTTTCAGCTTAAATCCATAAAATTGGCGTACTTTATCAATTTTAACACCCTCTAAGGCCGAACACAAATTCAAATTCAAATTTCAAATTTGTAGTTTCCCTCCTTTATGAAATTTTCTATGCATGTATGGGGTGAACATTATTCTTGTTTGATCATTAATGAATATGGAATTCTTATCTTATTTTTCTAATTCAATTTTGAATTGCATTAAATATGTTCATGATGTTCTCTTTCATGCATATGATGATAATTTAGTTCTCCCTTTCATTCATAGCTATGATTTACCTTCTCCCAAAATTGATCTCATTAATGAGGGCACATTGGTTTAAAAAGGGAATATGGACACTCCTTTCAAATATCTCCCTCCTAAAGATGAATCTTTGGAGAATTGTGTTCCTTCTTCTCCTAAAAAATATCTCCCTCATAAGGATTATTTGGTGCAAGAGGATGATATTATGGCTACTTATCATAGTGATACCATACCTTCTTTTCACAATCTTCCCTCTAAAGATGAATCATTAATTACATATGGTAGTCCTTTTTCTAATGAGTGTCCTGAACATAAAGATACCTTAGAACAAGAGGATGATCATAATTATCTCTCTCCCAAAAATCAAATCAATTCCATTCATGTTTCTAGGAAACCAAAAATTCTTCCTGATTATCATGTTGTGCCTTACACATATACTAATGAGGTAATTGATGAGAACATAAGAGAAGCATCATATGCTTTCTTAGTTCCTACAATCCTCTCTTCAATTCACTCAAATACATCATCTCCTATCAAAGAAGTTCTTAAAGAAGGACTCTTAGAGGATGATTGGGGTTCCTTAGATTTCACTCCTACCTTTTCTAGAAAGTCTAAGACACCTGAATTCCATATTCCAAATTTTTCTCTTAACACAAATCTTGAAATTGATTGGGCCTCCTTAAACTTCAATCCCATTCCCCCTAAGAGTGAACCTTCTTTTGAACATACACATGGATGCAATGGACAAATGCTTGAATATGAGTGACAAAGTCATAAGAAATCACACTTTTCTTTCTCCACATCTTCTCCATTGTCTTCCACACCTTCTCATTCTAATTTTGAGTTACAAAAAGAAAATGTGTTGACCAATCTTCTCAATTCCAACTTAATTTTTCCTCTTTGTCCTAAACGAAGAAGAAAACATAAACAACATTCTCAAAATTTTTCTTTTTGTAAATATCATCAAACCCATGGCCATTCTACTAATGAGTGTCAAGCTTTGAAAACAAAAATACAACATTTCATCATTTCAGGCATGTTAAAAATAACACCCGACAATGAATGGCATATTCATCATGATCATTTAAAATAACATTCAAGTTTCTATTATGTTGCTCCTCGCTATGTGACATAGTTAGCCTACTTATTGGGGGCTCTTTGTCATTCGTGGTGGTACAATTTCAGGTGCAATCATACTTAGTGAGAAACATAATAGTATATTTATTCTTGCCTCTATGCTTAAGGGCAAGAATATTTATTTTCCTCTTTCTAAGGGTTCACTGTTTTCTTCACGGAGTACATTATTCATAAACTTGATGTCCATTCTTGCATGGAGTTTTCCTTGATGCGAGCGCATGTCTATTCTGTACTTAGGATCTTTTCCTTGCTTGAAATGGTATGTCTATTATGAACAATCTCTCTTTAAAGAACCTTTGTGAACCTTCTTCTTCTTTCTCTCTCTTTGACAATTACCTCTTATATTGTGTTATTCATAATCTAATGTCCTTTCTGGCATGGAGTTTTCCTTCATGCAAGCGCATGTCTGTTCCGTGAGTGGGATCTTCTCCTTGCTTGAAATGAAACGTCTTAATCTCTATTTAGAGGATTTTGTGAACCTCCTCCTTCTTCTTTCTATCTCTTTGCAAATTACCTCTTCTATTGCATTATTCATAAACTTGATGTCCTTTCTTGCATGGAATTTCCTTCATGCGAGCGCATGTATGTTCTGTGAGTGGGATTTTCTCCTTTCTTGAAATGGTACGTCTATTATGAATAATCTCTATTTAGAGGACTTTTGTGAACCTTCTTCTTCTTCTTTCTCTCTTTAAAAATTACCTCTTCTATTGTGTTATTCATAACTTGATGTCCTTTCTTGAATGGAGTTATCCTTCATGCGAGCACATTTTTGTTCCTTGGTTAGGATGTATTCCTTGCTTGAAATGGTACATCTTTTATGAGAAATATCTCTCTAGAATTTATGTAATTCTTCTCATTTTCCTACACTTGGGGGGCAATGATCTCTCTCCCTTTCTCTTTCTCTAAGGATCCTCTTTTCCCTATTGTGTGGATGGTGTGAGCTTTATTACTTGATGTCATTCCTTGTGTGAAATTGTTGGTTGGTTTCTGAAGGGTTCTCTCTTATACAAGAGGTGTTAGTCCTTGAATACAACCTCTTTTCACACTTGGTAATGTACATCTATGATAAATTCACCCATCCCTCTAGGGGCTAAACGTGAGTCATCCTTCATTGAGAATCCCTTTCACCTAGGAATAGGAGGAAGGATTGCATTCTTGTTCTCTTCTTTTTTTTGTTCTAGAAGATGTTATATTTGTCTAAGACAACTTTTCTTGGGGGTAGATCTCTTTTGAACAAAGATCTCTTCTTCTCCAAGGATCACCTATACACTTATAACAAGATATCTCTTTTCAACTATCTTATCCTTGCTTGAAGAGTATTTCATCTCTTGCTTGGATTTATGACATTGTTGCATAATGGATATCTTATTTGTGATGAAGTTAGGTATCCTTGTTCTTATTTCCTTAAAATATCAACATTAGTCTATGTTGACATCTTAAGGGGGGGGCACCCACACTACTCCTTTCTACTATACTTCTCTTATGCATTGTACATTGGGACATTCTTGGAACCAGAGGACGACCTCTTAGAGAAAGGTGTTATCACTTTTCTTGTATAGTGGGACATTCTTAAAACCAGAGGGAAGCCTCTTATAGAAAGATGTCATCACTTTTCTCTTGTACAGTGGGTCATTCTTGGAATCAAAGCATAGACTCTTATAGTGAGATGACACCACTTTTTCTTTTTGCAGGGTGATTATTCTCAAAACTAGAGCACAGACTCTTAGAGAGAGATATCACACCTTTCTTGACACATGTACTATAAATTTTATACAGGTTGTACCGTACTCGGGCATAGACTCCTATGAGGTGCTTCGAACCTCACTTGCACACATGCACGCTTGAGGTTGGGTGGAACTAACAGTGTTCTCACTCTCCTCCCTTACATGGATCACCCAGACAGGCTCTGGGGGCTATATTTCCATGTCCTTCTCTCCATGGATCACCTAGTTTTAGGGGTGAGATGTCCATGGTTTCTCTCTTGTTCACCTTTCTTCTCATAGATTACCAAAGGGTGTATTCATGCCCTCTCTCTTATTCCTCTCATGAACCCATAGTTTTGCTATTGATGGTTCATGGATGATGTCATCTTTTCTCTTTTATGTGATTTCTTGTGTTTATGTGATGGCATTGGTCTTTGTGTCCTAATTAGTTTTTGAGATATCTGAGTATTGAGGTCTCTTCGGCTAGTTGGTTTTTCATCTTGTGTCTTGTGTCTATTGTGTGTCTTTTGCACTTTGTTTTTGTTTTGTGTGTCTTGTTCCTTTTTGTTTCTTGTATGCTCTTGAATATGTTTGAGTGAGTTAAGATCCTAAGATTGGGGGCTTGGTTCCTCAAGATTAATGACATCTTATACTCCTTGTGATCTTGCTCCGCATCTCTCATCTTTATATCTCTATTTCTTCTACTTTACCGGTAGTAGTGGTGTAAGACACACTCCCGCTAAAGTGGGGGCTAAATGTAGTGTCATAAAATTGTGCCTCCTGCAATTTTAACCGCATTTTAGGTCCTCACCTCGGTGACAACATCTTTTTCCCCAACCAAGACCTATTTCTGCATTTTCAGCCCTTGCCCCCTTCATGTTTGAGCCCTGAGATAGCCTCAGGACCCTATCCAGGCCCCAAGATAGGGCAGCACAAGGGCATGACACCATTTTACCCCTTGGATAGGGGTGTGGTGCCCCTACCTCACCCTCTTAGGGTGGCCCCAAGATAAGTCCCCCCAACCCCATCTGCACTTTGAGATCCTAAATCTCCCCGATGTCAACCTTTTATGAGATGCATTAATATTCAAGAGATGTGTATAAAAGGGAGTTGGTTCTATCATTTGCATAAGGAGGAATGGGAGGCAAAATTCAAGTGAAGTGGATCATAAGCAAGCATAGGCCAAGATATACATCATCAAGCATTCAAGAATTCAAGTCTTCTTCACTCATCCATTGGAGCAATATTTCAGCATTCATTTGCAAGCATGTATGTGTGTTAGGGTTTTGTCATCTTACATGCCATTCCATGCAACACTTGTGATTACATTCAGGAAGCAAAGCAATCATCATCAACAAGTTGCAGATCTACAAGGTATACATTTTCATTATTTACATTCAAGCATTTGCAATTACTTTCTTTCAAGGTTAATTCCTCAACTGGGGTTTGATTGAGGCAAACCCCTATCCACAACCCCTTTTCCTCTCTTTTATGTATGTAGGTTGCAGGTGCAAAACTATAATTGTAGGTTTAGGATTCATTTGTAGAGATAGAAGAACCCTTTTTATTTTGCGGATTTTGTGGAGGACAATGTACACTCTCACCACGGTCCAGATGACATTTCTCCAAATTTGTAGGGTAGATTCATATCAGTCTAATTAGCTCAAATCCAAAATTACAGCACGATCTCAAACCGGTAGCTCCTCATTTCACTCATTTTCTCTCTCTTTTCCACATAGTCAACAAGTCAACTTTTTCATTTACAAAAGAGGGTAAATCACACTTCAACCCTTGCAATCCACTTGGAATTCACATCCTTGTCTCTCTTGTATTTGGATCTAGTGGATTCAAGCCCCTCTTTTGAATGTAAAGTATCTCCAAGTGAAAATCATCCTAGTGGCTTCCTTTCTCTCTCCTAGGTGGGGAGTCACTAGGATCCAATTTTCCACTTTACAAAAATAACTTCTAATCAAATTTTATTAAAAAAGAAAATGTATCATTTCAAATATGAGGCATTATGTTTGAAAAAATGATAAATAATTTTAGAATTAAACTAAAAAAAAATTAAAAAATAGATATTTGAAAAATATACATCTTTCTCTATTAGTCTTACTAATTTTATAAAAATAAATTGGCATATTAAGTCATTAATCATATTGCTTGTGAATGGCTACCATATTGAACTTGCAATTATATTTCCAAGAAAAACCAAACCAATTAAGGAAAAAATGATAATTTTATTCCTCTATGGCTCTCAAAGTTTTGAATTTTTCTCTAATTACATTGAACTCTCATTTGCCTTCTCTTGCTTTGCAACTCCTAAATGAATGTGTTGGTTTGATGCATGCATGGAAGAGGGCTTCTAATTATGCCTTGTCTCATTTGGATAGGGGCTCATAGCTTGTGGTACCTCGTAATGGATGGACTTCACAGCCTCTTGAACCATTCGGTGCACCTCCACCTTACTCTAGTTTCTACCTCGCACTAAAAACAACAAGGAATGGAGCAATTGATGGGAGAAAAAACTTCAAGGATGAGTTGTGCCAAGGTCTTTAGGCCACTAATGGGGGCTACAAAGTCTCCTTCGATGCACATATCTCTCAATATTATTGCATTTTTCTTCAACAAGGATCCCCTCTGACAATGCGCCCCTCAAAATTTATTTTGAAATTGCAATGCTCCGCCAAGGAACCCTAGAGGATAAGAGAAAAATATACAAGGAATGCATGGAAATATATTTTTTAATTAATTAAGTGTCATCATCTAGAACATATACAACTATAAAGCTCAACCTCAAGATAAAGTCAACTAATTGTTAACCAACTATGCACATGCAAAAGTTTAAACTCTTGAAACTCCATCCAAGTTAACTTAAGTCACCTATAAGGGTTCCTTGATGTCACTAACTTGGAAAAACATCTAAGACTCAATCAATAGATAATGATATTCTAGGAGATTACTAATTCAACCTCTGGCACTAAGCTAATCACATCTACGATCATTTAAAAATACCAATTGAAAAGCTCCTATGATAACATCATGGTACATCAAGAATAGAGAAGCATAAGAGATCATACTTCATGCATGATTCCAACATCGATGCATGTAAACCAATATCAATATATATCCATAAATAATTATTACATCCATCTCCAATTAGAGTGTTCAATATATGCAAGATCAATGATACAACACATGTTCCAATATAAAAATGATTACATCTTACGGAGAGAGAAAATGAGAAGAATCCAGTATTGAGGAAGGAGGTAGAACCCATCATTCTAGTCATAAACCAAGTCCTTTGATCCCCAAGAGTGATTGGGAATGGCACCTGACCATGTGGTACCCTTATGTCCAACCCACCATGCTTGTGGAGATAGTCACACAACCCAAATAGTCATACAAGCATACAAGGGAATTAATAGGCTTACATAGATACATCACTCAACATGGAGTATACACTGAATATAAGACACTCAATTAAGAAGAAGGCACAATGCACCATCAAGATAAACACATTGTCCATAATTCAACACTATCATCATAGAGAAACAATCAAGAAAGTAAGGTTCCTGAGCAACAAAAAAATAACTACCAAAAGAGAGAGGAAACATCCTTGATTGGCAATAGCAAGGACAAGGAGGTGCCAATAAGAGCAACACCAAAATTGTCACATGATATATATCACAACAAGATAGCCAAACACCTTAGATCTGTATTAACCCAAAGATATCTAACATTGGAGATTAAAACACCATAGAATATGGCAGAAGGAGCAGTAAGCAACACTGGGGGAATTCAAAATTCAAATTCATTGCAAGGCGGGAACTCTAGTTCCAATGATGGGAGCGGCTAGATTGTAGCTGGTCCCATAGGAGAGAAGGATAAGCCTCTGGACTTTTTGGAAGCTGTTTCTATTCAACAAACTGGTGGTACTCTGTTAGAGAAGATAGTGGGTTCCTCTAGGCCCTTGGGGGAAGGGACCAGCGGGGGGCCCATCCCACATGATGGCTCCAGGGGGAGCGGAAAAGAATTAAAAAAATGGTCTTCCCTCTTTGGATCTAGACCAACTGGTAAATCCTCATTTCCTCCTATCAACAATATATCTGATCCTTTTGGAGGTAAGTTCGCTATCTCTCTCCTTGATCTAGTGTTGGATCATAATATGAATAGTATGTCAAACTCCTTGGTAGGCAAATTTATGGGACTGCGTCCTAACATTGAAGTTTTTAGGGCCTATGTCAAACAAAAATGGGCCCTTAAGGGTAATGTTGAAATTTTGACCTTACCCAAAGGCCTTCTATCCTTTTCTTTCTCTTGCAAAGAAGACAAACTTATGATTCTTTGTGGAAGTCCCTGGTTGGTAGGAAAGACAACCTTGGTTCTTTGTAAATGGCAACCGAATATGAATATGAATGACTCTCTCTTGACGCAAGTTCCAGCTTGGGTAAAGCTGCTAGGCTTGCCTTTGGAATATTAGGCAGAAAGTATCTTCTCTGGAATTGCAAACTCTTTTGGTGAACTTTTTTTTATAGACCCAGTAACAACTTCAAAAAGGAGACTCACTCATGCTAGATTCTGCATAGGGATAGCCCATGATGTAGATATGCCAGAACAGATAGATTTAGTATCAAAGCTGGGAACATGGAAGCAACATATTGAATATGAATCTATTCCCTTTGCCTACTTCCATTGTAAAAAAGTAGGGCACTGGGTGAAGTCCTATCCCATCAAACCCAAGGCAGAATCTAGGCAGCCCAAGCCCCATTCTGAGAACCAAAGGGCACCAGAAAAAATGGTATGGCAAGTTAAAAACTCAGAGAATAAAGAACAAAACTCAAATTGTTTTAATCCCTTGGGGGAGAAGAAGGAAGTTCCCTTAGCCTCTATCTCCAGTCCTACAACCCAGGAAGCTCTGAGAAATGATTCAACCATTGTCAACCTTCCAATTACTTCTCAAACAGGGGAGAAGAAAGATCAGACTGATTACCCAAATGATATAGTTGAAGTGGTGGCTGACACTTGTGAAGGAAATGAATTGCAAGAGAAAAATGATCAACTAAAGGAAGGAGAAATCCTTGTCTCCCAAGAAGAAAAGATCGATTCCTCTCTGCACATGCCTAGTCTTGAAATACAAGAAGCCCAAAAATGTTCAATTTTGGGCTTGAACCTCTCGGACTCAGACTGGAGTTCAAAATCAGCTAACAGTGAGTTAAACAATTCAAATGCTTCCAGAACCCCTAATTGGGGAAACGAAGAAGAAATTTCCAAAATCCTAAGCAACCTGGTAGTGGCTCCTGAGATAGATGCTGAGTGGAAAATACCAAAGCAAAGGAATAAGAAAGGAACTACTCCCTCGACTTCTCTTCTAAGGAAATCTACCAGAATAGCTCAAGTGGATGTCAGGTATACCTCCTCCTCCCCATGTTATCCCTCTAATCACATAATCAAAAACAAGGAGGCCAGCAAGAACATTGTAGATGGAACCCAGAAGACTCTTAAGGAGTTAGGAATTGGTAAGTAACTATGAAGATTATTTCTTGGAATATTAGGGGACTTAATAACCCCCATAAGAATGACATTATCAGGAACATGATAAGGGATAGTAAACCTGATATCTTTCTAATTCAAGAAACCAAAATGAGTAAAGAAAAAGTTGAATCATTGAAGTTTTTCAAAAACGGAAATGTCAGTGGTGACAGTTCTGAAGGTGCTTCAGGAGGCATAGCTACTATTTGGAATCTTAATTTTGTCAAAGGGCATGTTATCATCTAGGACAACAATTTCTCTTGTATCAAATTTGAGCACCTAAAAGATGGCACTTCATGGGTCCTCACCAACATATATGCTCCCAACACTTTGAAGGCTAGAAATTCCTTCTGGAAAAAACTTATTCAAGCTAGGGACAACTTTAGAAATCTTAGCTGGCTAGTTATGGGAGACTTAAATACTCCTTTGAGAGAGGAGGAAAAATATGGAGCAAGTTCTCCTCAACTGGAAAGCAGGTTGGCCCTTATGGATTTCATTAACTCTCAAGCTCTCAATAACCTGGAAATACAGGGATGTAATTATACTTGGACTAACAAGAGAACTGGTAATGATCTTATCCAAGTTCATCTTGATAGGACTCTCATTTCCAATGACTAGTATAGTCATTATTTCTATTCTCTGTCGGCCCACATTCGGGTTGGTTCGGATCATTTTCCCATCACTTTCATTGCTGACTCCATCAACAGAAGGAGAAACTTCCCCTTCGGATTTGAAAAAATGTGGACCCTCCACCTAGATATCAAAAGTAATATCCAGAAATGGTGGAGCATTCAAGTTGAGGGAACTGCTATGTACAAAGTTGTTAAGAATCTTAAAAGTTTAAAGGACAACATAAGACTTTGAAATAAATCTAGCTTTGGGAACATTTTTGAGGCCAAAATCAAATTCTAGGAAGATCTCAAAGAAATACAAACTCAAATCCAGAAAGATGGTTTCAGAACTGTGTCCATTGCTGATGAAAATGAGACTCAAAAAATATCATGATATCATTGCCAAAGAGGAAACCTTTTAAAAGCAAAGATCTAGATGCATCTGGCTTAAGGAAGGAGATAGGAACACAAGATTCTTCCACATGTCGACTATCAAGCATAAAATAGTTAATAGGGTCACCAAACTCTTGATGGATAACGGGGAGATTATCAAGGAGGAGGAAATTAGGAATGAAGTTAAAAGGTTTTTTCGCAACTGCTAAAGAGGGATATAGGTTGGATGCTAAATCTCAATCTTCCTTTCTTCTTAACATCCCTTGTCTCATTGATGATCATAAGAACACCTCCCTTTCTTCCATTCCTTCTAATCAGGAAATCAAAAATGTTGTCTTCTCCTTTGATGGAAACAAAGTGTCGGGTCCGGATGGTTTTCCAATGTTCTTTTTTCAAGATTTCTGGGACATTGTCAAGAAAGATGTTTCCAATGGGGTCAAGGAATTTTTTGGGGCTAGGAAACTTTTGAAAGAAATCAATGGTACTTTTCTGGCTCTCATTCCCAAATCTTAAGGTGCTGACTCTATGGACAAATTTAGACCTATTAGTCTTGCAATTCCTTTTATAAGATTATCTCTAAGGTTCTAACTTCCAGACTGCTATCTGTCCTTCTTGCTCTTATTAATCACCAGCAAAATGGTTTTGTCCCTGGTCATCAAATTCTTGACTCTATTATTACTGTCCATGAGAACATCCACTCTCTTGTTAAAGCTAAGAAGCAGGGTCTCATCCTAAAGCTTGATCTCTCCAAAGCCTATGATAGGGTTGACTGGTCTTTTCTCTTGAAGGTTCTCATGTCTTTTGGTTTCTCACCTAGAGTTTTGGATCTCATCACCCAACTTATCACCTCCACTTCTTTTGTTGTCCTTATCAATGGTTCCCCTTCTCCTTTTTACCAAGCTTCTAGAGGTCTTAGGCAAGGGGATCCTATTTCCACCATCCTCTTTATTATTATGGCATAATGTTTTAGAAGGAGTGTGGAAGATTTGGTTTTGCAAGGCTCCTTTAAGGGTCTCCACCCTTCCTTAGTGGATCTTGTTTGCTCACATCAACAATTTGTCGATGATACTATTATCATGGGGGAATCTAGTATTTCTGAAGCTAAAATTTTGAAGAGTACTCTTTGTAAGTTTTCCTCTGCTTCGGGTCAGCTAATCAACTGGACAAAAAGTGAAGTTTTTTTCATCAACACCTTGGAGAGAAGACAACAGAGAATCAGTAGAATCCTAGAGTGTAGGATTGCTGATCTTCTTGCTAACTACCTTGGTCTCCCAATGGGAACTTCTCCTCCTGACTCCTTCTGGAGTTCTCTAGTGGACAAATTCCAGAAAAAGTTAGCTGGCTAGAAAGGAGCCCTCCTAAGTCAAGCTGGAAAGCTCCAACTTCTTAAAGCATCTCTTCTAAGTATTCCGATATATGCTCTTAGCCTTTTCAGAATTCCAGTTAAGTATGTTGATGCTATTGAGAAAATCCAAAGAAGATTCCTTTGGTGTGGGGTAGAGGACAAGAAAAGAATGTCCTTGGTGGCTTGGGACCATGTCTCTAAACCGAAGAGCCATGGAGTTCTGGGCCTAAGGAGGATTCAAACCCTAAATGAAGCTCTTCTGTCCAAACAAGTCTGGAGAATGTTTCATCTAGATACCGAATGATATAAAATTTGGTGAAGTAAGTACTCTCTTCAGTCCTCCTCCCTTTCTTCTTTTATCAATTCAGATCTTAGTATTAATGGTTCCCACATATGGAATTATGCCTCTTAATGCAAAGAAATCATAGCCAAAGGAGTGATCTGGAAAGTTGGTAATGGTAGGAAAGTTAAATTCTGGGAGGATCCCTGGCTTTTTGATAAACCTTTGATAGAAATCAACCCATGCTTCCTCTTATATAAGATCTTTTGGATCCTTAGTTGCTGAGTACTAGACTGGTAACAAATGGTAGAATATTGAAAGCATCCACCCAAGCCTTTCTAAGCTCAAGATCCATTTGTCTGCGGTATGGTTGAACAAAGAGGTTGACTCCTTGATCTGGAAACATGATCCCAAAGGTACCCTAACTATTTCCTCTATGTATTGTGTTCTGTCCCCCAATCCTTTAGGTAATCCCTTCTGGTCTAAAGTCTGGATTAGAGGCCTTACCCCCAAGATCAATTTCTTCTTCTGGACCATCCTTCATAATAAAATCTTGACCCTTGACAACCTAAAAAGTAGAGGCTTTTCTTTCCCTAATAGATGTGCTCTATGCCTTTAGGAAGAAGAGTCTATGGACCACCTTGCCATCCACTGCCCCTTCTCAGCCTCAGTCTGGGAAAGATTTCTCAATAGTTTTAGCATTGCCTGGGTGTTTCCCAATACCATCAAAGATATGTTTTCCTCCTGGAACATAAAATGGACTAATTCTTTTTTGCGATCTTTGTGGCAGCTCTCTCTTCCTCACATCCTATGGGGACTATGGAAAGAAAGAAATAATCGAATCTTCAGGAATGTCTCCCTTAATCAAGATATTGTGTTCCAAAAAATCCAATGGGCTTTTCAAGAAAATATAGGGATCATTGAGGGTCCTTGTTTTTCGAACAACTCTCTGGAAGAAAATATATTAAGGGTGTGGAATATGAAGAGTACTGACAGTCCAAACCTCAACCATAATAAAAGGCTTGAAGCCAAATGGCAAACCCCCCCTCATGGTTGGTTCAAAGTTAATTTTGATGGTGTTGCCAAAGGTAGCCTGGGTCCTTCATGCTATGGAGCTATTCTAAGAGATGACAAAGGAATGTGCAAGGAAATTATTGTTGTCCCTATTGGAATCCAAACTAATCATAAAGCTGAAGCTATGGTAGCTCTCCAAGGTATCCTCCTAGCTAAAAAATGGAATTCTTCCTACCTATGGATTGAAGGGGACTTAAACAATATTATAAATTGTCTTAAGGGGGTCTCAAAACCTTTATGGTTGATCTACAACATAATCATCTCTACTAGAGACCTCATTAGCACCTTTAAAAAAGCTACATTTCCCACATTTACCGGGAGGCCAATGGCTCTGCTGACTGGGCTGCCAATGCGGCGGTTAACAAGGAAGCAATTACCACATGGACGGGAGAACAAGGACTCCCTGAAGATGTCAGGAAAATCATTTGATATGATCATTATAGAAGTACTCCAAAAGTACTTGATGGATAGGATAGTTATAAAAAGAACTGACTTGAGTACTTTGAGTCATTATAATAATAAGAGATTCATTCATTATATTACCAATGCCATAAGTTCCCATGCTTTCTAGGTTACTTTGATAGTTCCAAAAAGCTCACCGGCTTGCAAGTTTCAAAATTTGGTGTTGAACAACAATAATATGGGTGGTAACAGGTGGCGATATGAACCAAGTAGCTGTAAAGAATGGAAATAGAAGGAGGAGGTTTGGGGTATTCTGCAAAAGGGTGGCTTCTTGAAATTCATGGAGAGACTCCACGGTCGAGACGACATGGTCACCATTTTTTTCTGTAAAAATTGGAAAAAGGGCATGCTGAAAATGGGAGACAAAACTATAGAAATTGATGAAGATATAATTGCTCAAGATACGGGCCTCACAAGAGAAGGGTGCAACTTCTACAGAGATAGGAAAGTCAGTAAGGAAGCTATTGAAAGATATCTGGTAACTAAGAAGGAGAAAAAATGACTGGTAAAGTTGAGCAAAACCTACTACTCGCCCAAGGCTTTTTCCAAACCCTGGCGGGAGGTCCTCTTTGTTTTAATGCGATATATCACTCTAGATGGTAGGTTCACAAAAGTTTATGGTTATCACTTTGTTCTGCTGAATCACTTTAGGCACAATGATAAGGTTAACTTCCCTTATTTTCTGCTCTGTTCAATGAATGCATCCCTAAAGGCCTACAAAGAGAACCCATGGGGTGATACAACCACGCATCAAGGCCTTATGGTCCTAATCTATAACCATCTTAAGGCCAACCAAATTTCTCAGATACAGCCCTCTATGGATTCTAAGGATGAGGGGTCTGACCCTGCCTTCTCAAAGGAAGAGGAGTTTGAAAGTAACCCTTTGACTAACACTGAGGATAACATGGATGTCTCAAATTATGAAAGTGGGAAGAAGAGGAAATACATCAAAACCAGACCTTCATCCTCTAAGGGCAAAAAGCCTAAAGGTAGACCCTTGATTAGCATTTCTTCAGAAGAGGAGACTTCGGATGACTCTAAGGAGGAGAACCCTCAAGGGCTACTAAAGAAGAAGACAAAATCTCACACCTAGACTAGGAAAATGCACAAGAAGAAAGAGGAGACTGTTAAGGAACCAGAAGCCCACAAGCAGGTAAGGGCCCTGAAAGCTGATCAGAATCTAGGAAAGGAGACCATGGAAGAGGCTCTTAGAGATGTTGAGACAAATACAACCTAGCACACCCCTAAAGAGGAAAAGGAAACCCTTGGAAAAGTTGACCCCCACTCTAACCCTCCCCCCAAGGGTTTGCAAGGTTTCATGGAAACTATGGAGTGGCTTATTAATGGTTACAAGAAAGCTATGGACGAAAACAAAAACCTCTATAACAGAATCTTGATCCTGGAAACCATCAATATTGGGAAGGGGAAGACCATGGCCAACTACATAGAGGACCTGAAAAGCACCATTACCAAAGCCGAAGACTTAAGAGATGCTTTCAACCCCAGGTTTGAAAAAATTGAGAAGGATTTGCTGGAAAGGAAAAATCTTGCTAACACTAACGACCACACTCTCTCGAAAACAGTTAGCAAAATTGGTAAAATTGAGGAGTGTCTAAAGAACATCACTAAATAGAGCCTTAGCATCCTGAAGATTTCAGCCAATAACACTGACACTCTCATCAGCAAACTGGATGATGAAAAGGAAATCCTGGACATTGACACGGAAACTGAAGGAACAAGGGAAGCTCAAGGCCCCAGAACCCGCACCAGAGGCAAAAAGAAGGACAAAAAACCTAAAAAGGATCTGGAAGACCTTAAAGCTATCGAGGCCACTTATGACGAGTTGGTGATAAAGGTGGAGGACTTGTTGAAGAAAATTACTGTGTAGGGCCTTATTTGTTTTTTGCTATTGTTTGTTTTGTTGTACTTTTGGTTCACTGGCTTTTTGCTAGTCTTTTTGTATGCAGTTCTTAAGCACTGATATTTTTGGTGTCTTATCTTAATTTCCTTTGTTAAAGGTTTCAGGTCATGAAAACCTATTTTCTTAATTAATCAGAACAAGATAGCCAAAAGATCAAGCAATAGTAAATCCATTAGGTGCTACTCAAACTAATAGGAACTAGATACTAGAGTGCTAATTACAAGGAGTTTCATCATGTGTGCTCAAAGGGATGGCACCACATGTAACCAAGTAGTCCTCTTATGTGGATGAGACTCAGACATGCCAGATCAACATCCCACGGATGATCGGGCTTTCCCAATACATCCTTAGCCTCGTACTAGCACTCAAGGCATACAAAGGGCATCCAATTATCTTATCATTAATTTTCCAGACCAACCCAAGTTTTAATTAGTTTAACACTTGTATTTCTCTCACTCTCAATTATGTTACACTAGCAGGCACGTTGGCCCCCGAACCCTAATGAGGGCCACTCCAATGACCCACTCTAGCACCTAGTCCTCGAAGATTCATCCAATTTAATTTAATGAGGTATCAATATAAAACATAATTCCACAATTCACTTTCCATATCCCTAATTACATCAAATATCTCTTTTACACAATGTCATTTCAACCATATACAAGGAATTCTCAATTGGTCATACCACCAAGAGAATAGATCCACTTGATCCCAAAATGAAATTGTTATCCTTGTTTTTGGTTGTCACAAAAACAAGATAACCCCTACAAATTTTGTCCAATTTGTAGTCCATGTGATCTAAGCTTTCTTTTCAAGGTAGTCTTCATTCCCCCTCATGCATGATATAGGACCCTCGATTATTGATTCAAAGGTTCTAGTCCTTTTTGGGGTCTTTTCAGTTAGTTTTTATGTTTTGGTGTAAATCGGGTTCACAAACCCAAATTACACCCTCTTTTATGCACACAAGTGTAAATCAGGGTTACAACCTGAATTACACTTCCTTTCAAACTTTTAAAGTCCAGTGCAAATCATGTTTGTAACCCCAATTTACACCACTTCATTGCCATGTCAAAAAATGTGTCAAGTCTAGGTCGGGATTATAAACCTGAACAACACCTAAATCCTTAGAAATATATCACACCTATTTTTGGTGCAAGGTGGGTTATAACTCCGCCTTGCACCAAAATGGAGTTAATCCTTGTCGTCATTTTTGGCTATGTCACAAAAATAGGATTGTAGCATCATAAACTTGTGACCTTGCAATTTTCGACCACATTTGGGTCTTTGAATTGGTAGATGAATCCATAAGCCTGATTGGAGACTTGAGACATGCTCAAACATCATAAACTTATTTTTTTTTAGCCACCCCACACTACCTTTTTGTCACTACTTGTCCTAAATTGGGGCGGGACAGGGGTGTGGTGCCCCTGTCCCTGCCCTATTTTGGGCCTCCCTTGACCTAATCTTGCATTGATCTTGTCAATTGTGAGAGGAAAAAAGTTTTCCTATGTCATCCTAAGATGTAAAATCAGTTAAAAACCCCTAATTGGCAAGTATATAAGGAGCATTTCCCCTCCTATTTTCAGAAGTTCGAAAGCAAAGTCCAATAAGAGAAAATTAAGTTCAAGAAGTGAAATCAAGCATAAGCAATTATAAGGAAAAATTTCCAAGGGACATTTTCATCAAGCATTCAAGCATTCAAACATCCCTTCAAGCATTGAGTGTTTCAATTCTCCTTTCAAGGCTAGGTGTTTGATTCAAGTCAAGGATTCAACCATTGAAGAGGAGATCTCTACCTATACTTTCAATCAATTCTATCAACATTTCAATTGCATCCTCTCTTGAGGTGAACTTTACTTCATACATTTCCCTTCATTTACTTGCAAGTATTTTCAATCACTTGGTTAATTCCAAAATGGGTTTTGACCCGAAGGCAAAACCCCAATCCCAACAAAATTTCCTCTCTTTTCTGTGTGTAGGTTGTAGGTGCACAACTGTAATTGGAGGTTTAGACTCCATTTTCAAAGACAGAAAAACCCTTTTCGGCGCGTGGATTTTTTGGAGGACCAAGTACACTTTCAACCCGGTTTTGGAAAATTTTACTCAAATTTGCTAGGGAGCTTTGTCTCGACATCTTAGTGCTAATTCTAGGTGTAGAACTTCATCCTGCATCCCTATCTGAAGATATAATCATTTCTTTGTCATCTTTACACTTAGTCTTAATTCTCTTAATTCAACTTATCTATTTTAAAAGAGGGTTACTTTACTTTCCAAATTTATTGCAAACTCCCTATAATTCACTTAGCATTCAATATTTTTCCATTAAAATTGGATCTAGTGAATTCAACCCCCTCTTTTAAATGTAATGTGTGTGAGAAGTTGAAGAGAATCCTTTTTGAAACTTTCACTCCTCTTTTGAGGGGAGTAAAGCTTTCCACTTGATCTCCTCTCAACAGAAGTTAAGAAGAAGGCACAATGCACCATCAAGATAAACACATTGTCCATAATTCAACACTATCATCATAGAGAAATAATCAAGAAAGTAAGGTTACTGAGAAAAAAAAAAATAACTACCAAAAGGGAGAGGACACATCCTTGATTGGGAATAGCAAGGACAAGGAGGTGCCAATAAGAGAAACACCAAAATTGTCACATGATATATATCATAACAAGAAAGCCAAAAGATAAAGCAATAGTAAATCCATTAGGTGCTACTCAGAGTAATAGGAACTAGATACTAGAGTAATAATTACAAGGAGTGTCATCGCGTGTGCTCGAAGGGATGGCATCACCTGTAACCAAGTAGTCCTCCCATGTGGATGAGATGATCGAGCTTTCCCAATACATCCTTATCCTCGTACTAGCACTCAAAGCATACAAAGGGCATCCAATTATCTTCTCATTAATGTTCTAGCCCAACCTAAGTTTTAATTAGTTTATCACTTGTATTTCTTTCACTCTCAATTAGGTTACACTAGCAAGAACGTTGGGTCCCGAACCCTAATGAGAGCCACTCTAATGACCCACTCTATCACCTAGTCCTAGAAGATTCATCCCATTCAATTTAATGAGGTATCTATATAAAACACAATTCCACAATTCACTTTCCATATCCTCAATTACATCAAATATCTCTTTTACACAATGTCATTTCAACCATATATAAGGAATTCTCAATTGGTCATACCACCAAGAGAATAGATCCACTTGATCCCAAAATGAAATTGTTATCCTTGTTTTTGGTTGTCACAAAAACAAGATAACCCCTACAAATTTTGTCCAATTTGTAGTCCATGTGATCTAACATTTCTTTTCAAGGTAGTCTTCATTCCCCCTCATGCGTGATATAGGACCCTCGATTATTGATTCAAAGGTTCTAGTCCTTTTTGGGGTCTTTTCAGTTAGTTTTTATGTTTTGGTGTGAATCAAGTTCACAAACCTAAATTACACCCTCGTTTATGCACACAAGTGTAAATCGGGGTTACAACCCGAATTACACTTCCTTTCTAACTTTTAAAGTCCAGTGCAAATCAGGTTTGTAACCCCAATTTTCACCACCTCATTGCCATGTCAAAAAATGCATCAGGTCTAGGTCGGGTTTATAAACCTGAACTACACCTAAATCCTTAGAAATATATCACACCTATTTTTGGTGCAAGGTGGGGTTATAACCCCACCTTGCACCAAAATGGGGTGAGTCATTGTCCTCATTTTTGGCTATGTCACAAAAATAGGATTGTAGCATCATAAAATTGCGACCTTGCACTTTTTTACTGCATTTGGGTCTTTGAATTGATGGATGAATCCATAAGCCTAATTGGAGACCTGAGACATGCTCAAACATCAGAAACTTGTTTTTTTTCAGCCACCCCACACTGCCTTTCTGTCATTGCCTATCCTAAATTGGTGTAGGACAAGGGTGTGGCACCCCTATCCCTGCCCTATTTTGCACCTCACTTGACCTAATCTTGCATTGATCTTGTCAATTATGAGAGGGCAAAAGTTTTGCTATGTCAGCCTAAGATGAAAAAATCAATTAAAAACCCCTAAGTGGCAAGTATATAAGGAGCATTTCCCCTCCTATTTGCAGAAGTTTGGAAGAAAAGTCCAATAAGTGAAAATTAAGTTCAAGAAGTGAAATCAAGCATAAGCGATAATAAGGCACAATTTTTAAGGGACATTGTCATCAAGCATTCAAACATCCCTTCAAGCATTGAGCATTTCAAGTCTCCTTTCAAGGCTAGGTGTTTGATTCAAGTCAAGGATTCAACCATTGAAGAGGAGATCTCTACCTATACTTTCAATCAATTCTATCAACATTTCAATTGCATCCTCTCTTGAGGTGAACTTTACTTCAGCCATTTCCTTTCATTTAATTGCAAGTATTTTCAATCACTTGGTTAATTCCAAAATGGGGTTTGACCTGAAGGCAAAACCCCAATCCCAACAAAATTTCCTCTCTTTTTTGTGTCTAGGTTGCAGGTGGGCAACTGTAATTGCAGGTTTAGACTCCATTTTTAGAGATGAAAAAACCCTTTTCTGTGTGTGGAGTTTTTGGAGGACCAAGTACACTTTCAACCTAGTTTCGACAAATTTTACTCAAATTTGCAAGGGAGCTTTGTCTCGACATCTTACTACTAATTCCAGGTGCACAGCTTCATCCCGCATCTCTATCTCAAGATATAATCATTTCTTTGTCATCTTTACACTTAGTCTTAATTCGCTTAATTCAACTTGTCTATTTTAAAAGAGGGTTACTTTACTTTCCAAATTTATTGCAAACTCCCTATAATTCACTTATCATTCAATATCTTTCCATTAAGATTGGATCTAGTGAATTCAACCCCCTCTTTTAAATGTAATGTGCGTGAGAAGTTGAAGGAAATCCTTTGTAAAACTTTCACTCCTCTTTTGAGGGGAGTAAAGCTTTCCACTTGATCTCCTCTCATCACTTTTCACCACATTACAAGGATAACCCTACAAATTTTGTCCAATTTGTAGTCCATGTGATCTAAGCAAACTTTTCGAGGTAGTCTTCATTCCCCCTCATGCATGATTTAGGACCCTCGATTCTTGATTCTAAGGTTCTAGTCCTTTTTTGTGTCTTTTAAGTTTGTTTTTATTTTTTGGTGTAAATTGGTTTCACAAACCCGAATTACACCTCTTTTATGCACACAAGTGTAAATCGAGGTTACAAACCCAAATTATACTTCCTTTCAAATTTTTAAGGTCTGGTGCAAATTGGGTTTGTAACCCTAATTTACACCACATCATTGCCATGTCAAAAAACTTGACAGGTGTAGATTGGGTTTATAAACCCGAAGTAGACCTAAAGCCTGAGAAATCTGTCACACCTATTTTTGGTGCAAGGTGGGGTTATAATCCCACCAAGTCCTCTCATTTTGGTTCAAGGTGGGGTTATAACCATGACCTGCACCAAGTCCACCCATTCTGGTGTAGATCAAGGATGTAACTCTAACCTACATCAAGTCCTCTCAAAATGGTGCATGTCGGGGGTATAACCCCAACCTACACCAGTTTCTTTGCATTTTGTCGAGTCCTCTAGGAGTTGGTGCGAATCGGGGTTGTAACCCTGACTTGCACCATGATTCTTTCTTTGGTGTAAATCGGGGTTATAACCTCGATTTGCACCAAAGACAATATTTATTTCCTATATCTTTGCATAAGTTCATTTCGGACTTGTAAATCTGATATGCACCTATATGATTGTTGACCCTCCCCAAATACAAATCAGACTTATAAGTCCAAAATGCAGTTCATGAACAACATATTTGGTCTTTTTTGTCCAACTCTGGGAATTCTTCATATCCATTTTTGTAACTCCACTCTAGATGTCATATTCAACACATTGGGACCAGATGATTGTGAAATGCACTTCGAGTTTCATTTTGTATAAACACTTTTGCATCTAGAATGTGCATGACTTTTAAGTCAAATAAAACTCTACCTTTTACTTGGTTACAAATTAATTGTAACTTTCCTAGTTTCATGTTGCAACGAAACTCTTCCAAAGTGAAGAGAAAATTGAGACTTGGTGTTCATTTTGCAAATTTACTATTTAATCAAGAAGGAGATAAGCTTGGCATTCAAACTTTGTTTTGAGTACAATTTTATATGTGGTATGAATGTTCTTATGTTATTGGTATCATATGTTCTTGAATGATTAAAGTTAGATATAGTTTTTGGTGCTAGATATTAAAGAGTTTTTGGGTCTTTACAAGTAATCTTTGAGTTACTATGAAAATTCAAGAATTGAGAATTGGTTGAGAGAAGGTTGCTTTAAATCTTTGGTCTTTTACAAGTTATCTCTAGAATTTGTATTTAAAAGATAAAAATTATATTCTTTGTGCTACACGAATTATCTGGTTAGAGTAGAAGATCTTTTAATATATTTGTAAGTCTTTGAGGTGACAATATATTTGGGTTACAGTGGTTGATAGGGATTCAATATACAAAAGAATCTTTGAGTTCTTAGGTGTGGATAATTCTCATCCCTAAGTCATTTTCAAAAAAAGGGAAGTAACAAAAGACACTATTCTTTCAAGGACACTTTACTTCCCAAGTATATTAGTTCTAGTATTACTGCAAGTTTTGAGTTGCTTAAGTTAAGGAAAATCTATTCTTAAAAGAGAATTAGATGGAACCGGTTTTGAAGAAAGAGAACTAAGTTTTTATTGTACCTTGGATTAGTGTAAACTTAGCAGGTAGATAAAATAGAAAGTAATTGCAATAGAAGGGGGAGCCTTCTCTTTAACTAGGAGGGATCATATCTTGCCTTCTGAGAGATATTATCCCAAGTGCTATCATGAAACACAAATTTTGTTAACCTTCACCAGTTTACAAAATTTTCACCCAACAGTTTTTTGGCAACTCTGCTAGGAATAGAATATACTGATGAATACTAAGAGGGGGGGGGGGGGGGTGAATTAGTATGCCAAAAAATACTATAAACAAACTTTTAAATAGTTTAGCAGATAACTGGTATAGTAGATTCACTAATAAACCGGTTAAGATAAATGCAAACCAAATAGAAAACAAAGAATTCACCCACAAGAGCACAATCACCATAACACAAGATATTTGACATGGAAACCCAAATGGGAAAACCACGGTGAGAAGAAACTCACAAGTAACTATCTGCAGAATAGAAACCAGACCGGTTAAGGTCATACAATGTTCTTCACCAGAACAAATCTTGTTAGGAATCTAGACCTCTGTTAGGAGATAAGTCCTATTAAGAACTACCTTGTTAAAGGATTTTAGATCCACAGTTGTGAACCACCTTGTTAGAGGATTTACAAAGGCTTTTCTAGGCCTACCTAGTTGAGGGTTTCAAACTTGTCGAATATATTAGTAATCAACAAGTGAATGATCTAGGCAATAACACAATATGCTTAGTTAGATCCTTGACAACTCATTGTTAATGCATTTCAGCATTACTTCAGTATTCAATATCTCCACACTCTATCTCTTCACATAGACCTAATCTTCTCTTTGATGATCCCACATAACCTTTTCTCTTCTATGTCTCACATATCACACATCTCACACATGCAAATCCTAGATATGATGTCCTTATAAAGGAAACTGATTTCATGTTGGTCCAATAGGATTAGACTACAAGTTCCTAGGTTCAGTGCATCAAGACACATTTGGTAACACGACACAAAATCACCACCAAAGTGTCGGTGGATGATAACTCATCACACATTACAGTAATACCAATTGGTAACTCATCACAGAGTAATACCGGTTGATACAATATACCGATTACCGGTTGTCAAAAATGAAGACTGGTAGATCATAGTGTTCCGATCAAAAGTTAACTACCACTTGGTTCCTTCATACTGCTTGAGCTCCTCGAACCACTTGGGATCCTCATACTACTTGGGGTCTTCATACCATTTACGGTCTTCATACAATCTGTGACCGGTAAACCATTTTCTACAAAACATCGATAGCCTAAAGACTATATATTCAATAATACACTATACCGGTCAGAACAGTTACTGGTTGAGCATAACTCATACATCAAGAAAGTGTGTGTCCATCAATGAAATCAAAACATCATCAAAATGCCAACAATCTCCCCCTTTGGCATTGATGGCAACACTTAAGAAAATTTTGACATCTAAGTGTTTTTACAACAAAAATGCCATAATCAAAATTACTCCCCCTAAGCATATACACTACTCCCCAAATTGGTAACATGAAAGTACATGAAATGGTAACATTCACCAAAATTTTAATGTACACTACTCCCCCTTTTCCAACAATGACAAATTAATGCAAAGTAACCCCTTTTTGCATATATAATAAAATAGAGTAGATGTTCGTGACAATAAGGAATGAAATTTCTCAAAAACAGATTTAAAGTCCTGCATAAAATTTTTCATGGCCAATGTCAATGACTCAAGTAATGAGGTAGCAAACTCACTTTCAATCTTCATCTGGAATGCCAGTTCTTCCATTGCATCAATGGTACTCATCTCTTGAGTTATGGTGATAGCTTCCAGGTTGAGAAAACATTTCTGAAGAATATGCAGTCTTGGCAATATGAGTAGTTGTAGCTCCTGCAAATCTTGAGTCTAGTTCCTAATCTCTAAATCCATCTTGGCAGTCTGACGCTAATAATGATGAATGGTTTGTCCATAGGTAGTGAATGAATCATATGGCATCTTGAAATTGTTGATATATGCTTGTAACTCCGTTTGGAGTTTAGCTTTCTATTTGAGCACATTGTCACAAAATAGATTGGGTTGGCAGATTTTACTCAAAAGTATTTTACCCTCACCCATAGCAACACTAATATCTTTTTGTTACTTCAGTAGTTGTGTCCTTAGTTCATTCATGTGCTGGATTAAGGCAACATTGAGTGCCTTTTCATGGTTCTTCTTTGTAGTTGCTTCAGCAACATCTTCCAAGCATTGTACCTGGTCCTCCACTATGGTACAAAGAAGTTTGAGCTTGGAAGAGAGGAATTGGTACTGGGGAGGTTGGTACCAAGAATCAGACTAGTAAGGTTGTCAACTGCAATTTGTATGACATCATGTTCTTTCTTCCTCCGCAACTCTTCCAATCTCTCCTATGCAAGTTTGATGCTTTGTAGTAGCTCAGACTCATCTGCTGATTGAGTTAGACTTGCAAGAGTTAGATCAATAGGACTGGTGGTATCAACCTATTTGGTTTGATCACCGGTTGCCTTAGGATTCTTCCCTCCTTCTTTTGTTTTGATCTCTGCTTGTTTTTTCTTCTCTTCTTCCTTCTCCTCTTTTGCTCTTTTCTTATCCTCTTCTTTCTTCTTTTGCTCCTCTTCTTGTTTTTTCTTCTCTTCCTCTTTCTTTTTCTCCTCTTCTTGTTGCATCTTCAGTTCTTCCTTCTTCTTTTCCTCCTCCTGCTTTTTCTTCTCTTCCTCCTCCTTCCTTTCTTCTTCCTTCCTCTTCTCTTCTTCTTTTCTCTTATCTTCTTCTCTTCCTCTTTCTTCTTTTCTTCCTCTTTCTTCTTATCTTCCTATTTTCTCTTGTCTTCCTCTTTCTTTTTCTCTTCCTCTTTTATCTTGTCTTCCTCTTTCTTTTTCTCTGACTCTTTCCTCTTGATTTCTTCTTGACTTGCTTTTTCCTCTTGCTCTTTCTCCACTTTCTCTTTGTCCTGTTTCTCTTATTCAGCTTTTTCCTTGTCTTGTTTCTCTTTCGCAACTTTTTCTTTGTCCTGTTTCTCTTTCTCTTTGTCAGGAGTGACATCCTTGTTATCTAATGCATCAACATCAATAGGTTGTTTTGTCACTCTTTCACCTTGACTGTCAAATACCTCATCCATTTTTCCCTATGATAGGTCAGGTTCTTGTTCAGCCTTCCTAGCAGCTTCAGATACTTGTTGTATTTTGACAGCAACTTTCACATGTATGTGAGTATCCTTTTCCACTTCAGAAGCTTTACCTTCTAGTAGCCCGAGTCTTCTCCTTCTCATGAAGAAGATGCCTTTGTTCTTATCCATTATTTCAAATAATTCAGAATTTGAAGCATCAAGAAAATATTGTGCAAAAATTTTCTCCCTGATCTCTTGTTCCCTTTCAATGGTAATGCACCATTTATTATCTAAAGAATTATACAAAGAATCTGGTATAACCGATCTAATCTCAGATGGTGACTGATCATTAATACATAAGTATTTAATGACTTCCTGTTCTACCTCTTCTTTCTCATTATCATTAAAATCATCAAAATATTCCTTTAAATCATCAAGCACTTTTCTATTAATATTCTTTAGTGTTCTCTAACAATGTGTCATTGGCTTATAAGAGGAAATGTCTATATTTACCGGTGCTAAAGTTGCAGGTACATTACCGGTAGACTTCACCTTCTTGCTTGATTTCCTTGTCTTCTTTGTTTGAATCTTCAGTTCAATGTCTTCTGACTCCGGTGAGTGGGTCTTAGATTTCTGCTTCCTCTCAAATACCTTTGCTGGAATAATCTTAGGTTTCTTCTTAGTTGGTGACCGCTTGGTCACTTTTGGACTGGCAGAGGTAACCGGTGCAGATACCGATGGCACTACTTTTCCCTTTTTCTATTTTGGTTCTTCAATCGGTGTGACCTTTTCTAAGTAGGTATCGGTTCTCTTTTTCTTTGCATCCAGTGGTGAGGCAAGTAGGGTAGAGGCATACCCGATCAATAGGTCATTCACCACTTCATACCCCATAGGGCTAGCTACTTCCTTTCTTAGTTCCACCACTTCCATTATGCAATCATCTACCCTTATTGTGAAGCAGATGTCATCTTCGTACATCTTCACAATGTCACCAAATATCCTTATTCTCTGGCTCATCTTTTATTTGAATTCATCAAAATACTTACCTAGAACCTCAGGATATGTAGTTTCCACTACTTGTAGACTCTCCTTAATCTACCTGGAAACCGGTAGGTCAATAGACCATTAAACATCACCTACTCCAAGGAAATGACCTTGAAAATAGAAGAATAAACTGACCAAAAGTTGTCCAAACTTGAATCTCAGAGAATTGTCCTGTTTGATGGACTTCAAATTCGACAGCAATTGCTTCTGTAGATAGGTACATAGGTCAAATGTAGTGTCTTCCTTGATCATTCTATAAGCAACATTCACTGCAATAGCAGGGACATAATTCATTCTATTGGCATAAAATATCCGGTAACCAATCACCATGCAAGAATATTTCACTAGATCATCTTTAATGGTGTTGATAGTCATCGCCCGTTGGTCATTCACAGAACCGGTGAGCTTTGTCATTTTAGTTTTGGTGACCTTCCATAGAGCTGGTACCTCTCCAATGTTGCAGAAACTGGTGACAGCATAAATTGCTTCCGGTGTGATGTCGTGGGTCTGCTCGAGATACATCTTGTCACCATGCACTCTGCTAAGGATGATGCAAATATGTTCTTCTGTGAACTCTTTTAGAAAATATATCACATTGTGCAGTTTCATCTATTCAAGGATACTACACTTAGGTTTGATCTTCTTGTCATCCCCACAAAATAGACTTAGCTGGGAATGGATTACTAGGGATCCTAGGTCTTCCAACTTACAGTCTATATACCCTGAAATGTCTTCCTCGACAATAACTCCGGTGGGTATTTGAGATAGGGCATTGTATTTTATTTGCTTTTGAAGAAAATCAAGTGTATCTTCAGGTGCACTAGAACTAGAATGCGATGCAAAAGCCATGATCAAATGATAAGTAAGATTTTGGTTGCAAGTTCACTGCTTAGAGTTCTTCACCACAAAACACACAACACCACTTCGGTTGCAAGTTCACCGCTTAGAGTTCTTCACTGATTGCTTGAAGATGGTTGCAAGATTTTGCACAAGTTTTCATCAACTGCTAGACAAATTGCTCTAGTCGCTCTACTCTTGAAAAATTCTTGTTTCGAAAATAGATAAGTGAAAATGATGACGAAAACCCTTTTAAACAAACTCTTACCTACCATAATAAATGCATCACCGCTAGGGCACAAACCCTAATTTTGCCTTTTACCACTTCAATTCTTTTGTTGACTGACAAGTAACATATACCGGTTAAGATCTTTACCGATATAAACTGAGGGTTCAAAATATTTCATCGATATGTTCCCCCTAAGCTTTTCTGAAGCTCAGTTTGCTGGTTCAGAGACTTCCACACTAGGTGTAGAAACCGGTTCATCCTATGACTCTTCTTCTGATTTCTTTTTCCAAGTTTTATTCATTTCCATTTGAACAGTTTCAACATCAATCTTCCCTTTTGGAGTGATCGGTATATCATTTGATAGGTTCTTTCTCAATCTCCAGGTTCTGGCAGTGTGTCCCGGTTTGTTGCAATGATAGCATACCATTCCAGGTGTCCGTTATTCATACTTCCATTCTTCCTTCTGCATGTTGCAGCAGTGTGACTGCTACCACGATAGATCAAACAATTTGCTCTCCAACTAGTTGCCACTTGATAACCACCTGACCGATGGTCATAGGTATTGTACTGCTTAGGATTCCGGTTCACAGAAGATTCTGGGATAACTCCTTGAGTCCTTGAAGGATGTCTCCCAATGTTGTGCAAAACTTACCTGCATTCAAATGCTCTATGCCCAAACTTGTTGCATACATAATAGTTTCCATTGAATCTATTGGATCTAGGCATATTGTTTTGAAAATAAGGAAAATTGTTGTAGGCCTTCCTTCTACACACATTGGCTATATGTCCTTCTTCGAGATAATTAAAGAAAACAAGTTTAAATTTTTGCTTACCTTTATCCTTGGATGTCAGTTGCTTCTTTGATGCTTCATCTTTTGTTCCAGAGGTCTCACCTTCCTCATACCTAGAGAAACCAAGTCTCGTGGTATTCTTTACCGGCTTTGTTGATTCCAACTTTTTCTCTAGCTTAGTAGTACTCTTATTGAATTTGGCAAGTATTTCCTTTGACTCAGTAAGTTCCTTGGAAATAATAGCATTGGATTCCATCAAGGTTGCATTCTCAGAAATAGCCATGTTTGGTTCACCTTGCATTTATTATTTTTTGACTTTACTCTCTTGGAGATGAGCGGTAAGGGTACTAATTTCTTTCTTCAGCTTGGAGATCTCATGATCTTTGCCTTTTACCAGATCTTCAGCTTTCCTTCTGTTCTCAAGCTCTTCACACATTCTGATAGTCATTCCTTCCAACTCTTTTCCTAGAATTGCTTTAGACTCATTCAATTTTTCAACTTCTTCAATTAGGGCATCCATGTCAGCTTCATCAAAAGAGATATTTTTAGTAAGTTCCATCAGTTTTTCAGCATGCTCTCTTCTCTTGGCCAAAGAGGCTTTATACTTGACTTTGAGTTCATCATAGGCTCTCTCAGTCTGAGTGAGATGATGAGTAAGTTCCCTCACATTGTATTCCCCCATATCTCCTTCCAAGTGGTTAGACTTATAGAAAGGTTGGCTCTGATACCAATTGATGAATACTAAGGGGGGGGTGAATTAGTATGCCAAAAAATACTATAAATAAACTTTTAAACAGTTTAACAGATAACCAGTACAATAAACTCACTAATAAACTGGTTAAGATAAATGCAAACCAAATAGAAAACAAAGCATTCACCCACAAGAGCACAATCACCATAACATAAGATATTTGACGTGGAAACCCAAATGGGAAAAACCACAGTGAGCAAAAACTCACAAGTAACTATCTACAGAATAGAAACTAGACCGGTTAAGGTCATACAATAGTCTTCACCAGAATAGATCCTATTAGGAATCTAGATCTCTGTTAGGAGATAAGTCCTGTTAAAGACTACCTTGTTAAAGGATTTCAGATCCACAGTTGTGAACCACCTTGTTAGAGAATTTACAAAGGCTTTGTTGGGCCTACCCGGTTAAGGGTTTCAGACTTGTCGAAGATATTAGTAATCAACAACTGAATGATCTAGGCAATAGCATAGTATTCTTAGTTAGATCCTTGACAACTCATTGTTAATGCATTTTAGCATTACTTCAGCCTTCAATATCTCCACACTTTGTCTCTTCACATAGACCTAATCTTCTCTATGATGATCACACATAACCTTTTCTCTTCTATGTCTCACATATCACACATCTCACACATGCAAACCCTAGACATGATATCCTTATAAAGGAAATTGATTTCATGTCAGTCCAATAGGATTAGACTACAAGTTCCTAGGTTCAGTGCATCTAGACACATTTGGTAACACGGCATAAAATCACTACCAAAGTGTCCATGGATGATAACTCATCACACATTACAGTAATACCGATCTGCAACTCATCACAGAATAATATTGGTTAATACAATATACCGATTACCGGTTTTCAAAAATTAAGACTGGTAGATCGTAGTGTTCCGATCAAAAGTTAACTACTGCTTGGTTCCTTTGTACTGCTTGAGCTCCTCAAACCACTTGGGATCCTTGTACCACTTGGGGTTTTCATACCACTTGTGGTCTTCATACAATCTATGACTGATAAACCATTTTCTGCAAAACACTGATAGTCTAAAGACTATATATTCAATAATACACAATATCGGTTGGAACAGTTACTGGTTGAGCATAACTCATACATCAAGAAAGTGCATGTCCATCAATGACAATCAAAACATCATCAAAATGCCAACATACACATCCAAAGGCCTCATGCTTTTGGTTGAAGTATACCAGTATCCTATTCATTGTAATTTATTTTCTTATAATTTCTCAAGTTTTCACAAAGGACGTGTAAAATGGTTGTTGAAGGTCCTCGGGGGAATTCTTTTTGTCTATTGAATCTGACTCCACCTCTACATACTCTTCCTGATGGCTCGCGGAAGAATATTCCCAAGTTCTATGGGGATGGAAAACAACATCTAGTTGAACATATTGATTCTTTTTACATTGCATGTTGTGTTCTTGGTGTGGAACATGAAGAAGGTTTCGGTAAGGTTATTCATTAAGACATTACAAGGTGCTTCTGTTGACTAGTTCTATCATGTTGCACCACAAACCATCACCAATTGGAAAACACTCAAAACAAAGTTTGAAGAGAGGTTCAATCTTACAGAAGATGCTCATGCATTGTTAGCACAACTGACTCAAATGAAAAAAGATCCATAGGAACCCATGCGAGAGTTGTGAGAGTTGAGAAACACAACACCATAGGAGCCTAAATGATCTCTGCAAGCTGAAAAACCTATTACAAGGAGAAACAAGGAAGCAAATAACAAATAAAACAAATAAATAGAAAATATGCTAAAAAAGATGAGAGCTCAATATTCACAAAAATGTGTAATGTGATAATCCTTACAATACAATGAAAAGAATAAACCTCTAATAGGTCAAGAAACCCTAAAAAGGAAAACCTAGGCTTGCACATAATAATTAATAAATGAATTAATTATTATGCACCTAAAGTTAGCTTAAGTGTAAAAGAGATAAAGGGAACTTAAATAATTAAACAAGTATTGTTTAATTAATCAAGTAAATACCCAAATACTCTAACACCCCCCTTAAGCTAGACTTAGGGAGAAGCTAAAACCTAGAACAACTACTGAAAGCAGGAAAGATGGGTCCCAACAACAAGGCCTGGTCAAGTACCCAAATACAACCAAATCTCTATGAACCAGAGAAATAGAGAAAACCACGTGGGAATAAAAATCTACTCCAAACAGAGATGGAAAAAGCAAGAAGAAGGACTGAAAAAGCCTCCAAACAAGAATGTTCCAATAAGATAGGAACAAGAGAAGATCAGAAGAATCACTGAAGCATGAAGAACCTGCAAACACTGTTGAAGAATAACTGTTGATCTAAAGAACCTCTACTAAAATAGAACATGACCACGTAGAGAAGACTGTAATCTGTATGAGTGCTCTCAAATGACACTTCTCGAATCAGAAGGCAAAAAAAGGCAAACAACTGAACTCGAAGATATAGATGGCATGAGAAACCAAAGCCTAAAGAGCTGATCAATCAAACCACGGAAGCATTAGAACCAACAAGACAAACCTCCCCATAATGTTGAAGAGGGAGAAGGATAGGTACACTGAAAAAAACGACCAACAGGAACTGCACGACAAAGAATCGGGAACATCGAAGGTGCAAAGACAGTACATAGTGTCGTGGAAGGAACACTCACTTGACACACAACATGAGGCAAATGTCATGGAAGGAACACTCACTGGACAAAGGTAGATGGCAAACAAGGCAAACATCAACCCCCTCATGGCACTTTATAAGTAGTGCATGTACAATAAGGCACAAGATGTGCAAGATCCAAAGTAAACAATGCATGATGGCACTTTATCTCAGTGTGTTTGCATAAAAGAAGCTACAATGATAAGAAGACTAGAAATAGGAAGGAAGAGCCAAAATCAAGACATCCTACTCAGAGAAGAGATCCCAGGACCTGAAACAACCAAGATATCCACAGAGTGCTAAAAAAGCAAAAAACTGAAGAAAATATTCCTGGAGCAAAATCTAGAAAGAAACCTCATATGGCTAGAAAGTACACAGGACAAGCTTTCCAACAAAATGAAGTTTTTGAAAAATGGAGTTCGGATGCTCATTCTATGGCTCCTGGAGTGCAAAATGAAGACCCCACTTTGACTGGAAAAAAAACATAGTCAAACAGAAAAATTAGAAAAAAATTCCAACATCACGAGGTCCAGCTCAGAACCAGCTTTCTGACGCCTATTCGTTTTTGAAAAAAAGACTGTATGCCCAAGATATGGCCAAAACAAGAACCCCCCCTTAAAAAGACAAGAGGGAGGAGGTCCGATGGCAAGAGCCTGCCGGAGGTGGCCAGTGGGTGATGCTCTAGCAGCTGATGGGTGGCGCAGCGGTGGCTAGGTAGTGGCGGAGCGGTAGCCGGGCTATTTTCGACAGCGCAAAGAGTTTCCGGTGGTTGCGGCAGCGGCATAGCACAGTGGGGGGACCGGTAGGGGTCAGGGGCCAATGAGCAATGAGGAGCCGGGGGTCGGAAGCAAGTGTGGGCACAATGACGGGGAGACCAGCGGGGGTCGACAGGTGGTGGGGGTCGGTGGGTGGTGGGGGTCGGCGGGTGGCGGGGGCCGGCGACCTGTCAAGGGGCCCCATGGTACCCTGCGTACCGTGGGATTGCCCCCCCAAAAACTTTTTTGATTTTTTTGGTAAAAAAAACCTTTCACCTTTTTAAAGATTTTTTGATTTTTGATTTTTTTTCTTCTTTTTTTGAAAAATCAAAAAATCAACCTGCATACCATAAAAAGGCAAAAAAATATTTTTTTTTGAAATTTTTTTCTCGAATTGCATGTCAGGGTCGTATGGCCTGGTAGTTAAAAAAAAATTACCCACAGAGGCTCAGGTGTCAAAACTAGGCAAGTTTTATATGACTATAGGGGTTTTTGGGCCTTCTGAGCACGATGGTGAGGTCCATTTAGGCCCAAAGTGCTCAGAAAAAGGCCTATCCCTAAGTACAAAAAATTCTTGAAAACCCCAAATCTGCTTCCAATGCAAAAATTCTCAAAACAAGAATAGATAGCTGCAGATCTGAAGCTCTGACACCATGTGAGAGTTGAGAAACACAACACCACAAGAGCCCAAATGATCTCTGCAAGCTGAAAAACCTATTACAAGGAGAAGCAAGGAAACAAATAACAGATAAAACAAATACACAAAAAATATGCTCAAAAAGATGAGAGCACAATATTCACAAAATGTGTAATGTGATAATCCTTACAATACAATGAAAATAATAAACCTCTAATAGGTCAAGAAACCCTAAAAAGGAAAACCTAGGCTGCACATAATAATTAATTAAATAATTAATTATTATGCACCTAGAGTTAGCTTAAGTGTAAAAGAGATGAAGGGAACTTAAATAATTAAACAAATATTGTTTAATTAATCAAATAAATACCTGAATACTCTAACAAGAGTTTGTGGCTAAATTTAACAAGTTGTCTAATAGAATTCCAATGGTGGCTCAACCCACTGCTGAAATTTGAAATTCTTCTTCATCAATGCTCAGTTGCCTAAGGTGAGTTTCTTGTTGAGAAGTGAAGTTTTGAGAGACCTTGTAGCTACAAAAACCTTAGCAGCTAAGATTGAAGATGATCTTATCCTTGCGAGTAAGATAAAGATAGAGCCAAATGGGTCCAGAGAAAATTCTCCTTTGGAATCATCGTCTACCAAGAGAACAGATCTCATGGTGCAGAGGCTGCCTAATGAATTGTTAGCCCTTAAGAAGAAGTTATCTCAAGGTTCTTCTTTTATCTCTTACATAGATATCCCAAGGACTTATTCAAATAATGTTTCTAATTAAACTGCAAGTTGACAGAACAAGCTTCCTTCATGAACAAAAAAGCTTGTACTTGAGGCACCACCAGTAAATGTGGCAATAGGAATTATGAATTTAAACAAAGTGATCTTGCTAATCTCTTCCAAGAGGGGGAAGAAGACATATCTAGCAACTCTCATATTTGGTCTTCCAAGAGGGGGAAGAAGACATATCTAGCAACTCTCATATTTGGTCAGTACGTTATCAAGGAGCTATTGAGCAAGATACCATGGGGAATAGATCTTTGGGTGATGAAATCCACTTTGCCAAAGTATTGGTAAAAGGGGATAATCATGTCTTGAGATGTGAAAAGATGGATATACATGAAGGTACCATTCAAGTTGAACAAAATGAGAAGAATGCATCTATATTTTAAGGTAAAAAAATTGAACATATTATACATGAGAGAACTACCAGGGAACTTGATGAAGACCTTTTCACAAGCATAATATAGGAGTTTTTCTCAAGTCTTGATGACAGTTCTCCCAAATTTGAAATTTGTGAACAACATGATGAAGCAATCTATGCAACCATGTTTTCACCTGACTCGCATGAGGAAACTCATTCCACTCAATATTAGGTTGTTGTTGAAGAAGCAACCAGTAAAGGTGGAACTGGAAAGAAGAGCTTAGATTTTGTCCTATCAAGGGGATGTCCTATAAGACATATAGCTTGGTTGGAAGCTAACAAGATGTCAAAAGTCACACTTGAACTTGAGCATGAGGACATGTATGAACATGGAATCAAGCATGCATTTGCAGTTGAGCAGGAGCAATCAAAATTCATTGATCCACTCTTGAGTAGCAATACATGTGATCAACTTGAGGAGGAAAGTGCATTCGTTCATTTCTTCCAAGGAGTAGTGCATCATCTCACGGTACTATTGTTCTTTATTCATCTACACCTGGTGGTTTATGATCATGTCAAATATGGCACTTTGTTGAAGAAGGGCAACTACTTTGGAGTATCAATTAATGGATTCATTTGAAGGATTTCTTGTTGTTGTCTAGTCTTTAGGTTAGGTTAGTTTCCCTTTCCAATAAGTGCAATTGCACAAAGTTGAGTCTTATCTCAGTAGGTTATTTTCAGTTAGGTCTTGTCATTCTCTTTGTCTTTTATATCTTTTGTTGTTTGAATTTCTAGCCCAATGGATAATAAAGGCACTTAGAGTTCTAGATTCTTCTCTCTTTAATCGTTCCAATGATCAAAGGAAGTCCCCAATTAGAGCCAACTATTATCCTCATTTTTGGCTGTCACAAAAATAGGATAACCCCTACAAATTTTATCTAATTTGTAGTCCATGTGATCTAAGCATGCTTTTCGAGGTAGTCTTCATTCTCCCTCATGCGTGATTTAGGATCCTCGATTCTTGATTTAGAGGTTCTAGTCCTTTTTGGGGTCTTTTAAGTTAGTTTTTATGTTTTGGTGTAAATCGGGTTCACAAACCTGAATCACACCTCTTTTATGCACACAAGTGTAGATTGGGGTTACAAACCCGAATTACACTTCCTTTCAAATTTTTAAGGTCTAGTGAAAATCGGGTTTGTAACCCCGATTGACACCACTTCATTGCCATGTCAAAAAAATTTTCAAGTGTAGGTCGGGTTTATAAACCCGAACTACACCTAAATCCTTAGAAATTTGTCACATTTGTTTTTGGTGTAAGGCGGGGTTATAACCCCGACTTACACCAAGTCCTCTCATTTTGGTACAAGGTAGGGTTATAACCCCAACCTGCACCAAGTCCACCCATTTTGGTGTAGATCAAGGTCATAACCCTAACCTACACCAAGTCCACCCATTTTGGTGTAGATCAAGGTCATAACCCTAACCTACAAAACAGTGCATTTCGGGGATATAACCCCGACCTACACCATTTTCTTTTCATTTTTTCAAGTCCTATAGGAGTTGGTGCAAATCAGGGTTGTAATTCGACTTGCACCATGATTCTTTCTTAGGTGTAAATCAGGGTTATAACCTCGATTCACACCAAAGACAATATTTCTTTCCTTTGTCTTTGCATAGGTGCATTTTAGACTTTTAGGTCTGATATAAACCTATATGATTGTTGTCCCCCCCTAAAATACAAATTAGACTTATAAGTCCAAAATGCACTTCATAAACCGCATCTTTGGCCTATTTTGTCCAATTGGGGGAATTTTTCAAATCCATTTCTACAACTCCACTCCACATGTTAGATTCAACACATTTCCCAACCAAATGACTAAGAAATATATGAGGACATGAAGACTCCATTGGTGAAGAATGTTGGAAACAAGACAAGCTCCATACACTTAGTCATTTTTATGCATTTCTAGTAGTGTCATTTTGTAGTTAGAATTCGACACCTCAAGTGTCATTTTGTATACACTGTAGTGTCCACCCTTGACCAGACCATATATTTAATTTTGATAGACATACTTAGACCTTTATTTTATGTAGGATGGATATGTTTAGACATGATTAGACATATTTTATGTTATGGATTATGTTCATCATCGGGATATGATACTTTATATGTTTTAGTTTATCAGTATTATGATAGATACCATGTGGATTCATACTATTTTATGATGATGTTATGTTGATGATTACATGATTTGATGGTTTTACACTCATTCATGTGTTAGATGGATTACACTGTTTATGAATTGATGATGCTTAGTAGTGCTAACCCTAACTCTTGATTATATGTATGTGTGATGATCACTCATTGTACATTTTATGATTGTATTCATGGGGAATCAACATCACATCACTCATTGCGAGCGGGATGTGTCACTGCAATATTCTTCCACTTGTCTATCATTCATATATATATATATATATATAAAAGCATATGTATCATCATTAGTTGTTGCAGGACTTGCAAGTGCCAAACATTTATCCCTCCTGGGCAACCAGGTGAGAGCATGTCTTTTCCTAATGGTAAATATGTGGTTTGGAGAGGACGATAGTTCCTCTTTCGCACTCTAGGTTTAAGTTGACACTTGTGTGCTTGTCAGTGTTGGTGTATTTATCATGTCAGTTGTCAGTTGGTCGCATTGGTCGTGAGTATGTGGTATGGTTTAGTTGCTTATGTGATTTATATGATTAGATTAATTATTTTGTGATCATATGTTTATCTTGGTTTATTGATTTAATTGGTTTTGGATTATTGATATTTATTTATTAAGGTTGTTTGAAATTTATTTAATATTTAATTGCTTGATCTTTTATTTGTAATTATCAATTGCCTATAGTTTGAATTTATTTATTTAAATATATATCAATGTCTTGGTTTGAATATTATTTAATAATGTTTCTATTTTAATTATTGAGCTTTAATAATTATTTATGACCTTACCTTTGTGATTGATTAAATATTGAATTGGTGTTCTATATATTTAGTGTAAATGTTTAATATTTATTTGGGGGAAATAAAACTATAAGTTAAAATAAATAAATATAATTACCCCCACTTGTAATATTAATACATTCTATTTCTCTCTTTTGATATTAAAATTTCCATTGGAAAGTCAATGGGGGGGGAATAAAATAAAAAATAATATTTCTAACCCTAAGTTTTGAATGAAATAATCTCATTGGCTGGAATTTTGGCTAGGGTTTTTTAGGATTGGCTTTTCTTTTTATTCACTTGCCATGAAGTTTTACGGCTTCTTCCTTCATGTTTTCTCCTATAAAAATTCTTGCTCTTCTGAAATTTTTTCTGATTTGATCTTAGAGCTTGAATTGGCTGGGATTTGCTAGTTGCTAAAGGAGTGGGGCTCTTCCTCAACCTCTTGCTTTTCCATTACATAGGGTGAAGGTCGGTGATCTATAGCCTTTGTTTTCTCTCTGTATTTTGGTCTTTGTGTCTTCTCTATGAATGTTTTTGCTTGCTGAGAATTTGGGGAAAATGTATTTGTATTACACATATTCTTGTTGCAATGAATAGAGGGGGAAAATTTATTTGTGCATATATTGAATTCTTGGCTATATGCATTTTTAGTTGCCTGTAGAATGTTGTTCATGGCAATGGCTTCATCTCTGTACATTTCTTGTTTGAAGATGAATAGCTATTGTTATTTTAATCATACTGGGGGAATCATTTTGGGATAAACTATATTGGGTGTTTATATTCATAGTTTTATTTATGTATGTTCATCTCCTTGTAAAATGTCATTCACAACAATGTGATGCTTCTTTTGTGTATTCTTGGTTGAATATTGGCTTCTGTGGCTTGTGCCTTTCCTTTTGAGCTTTCTTATTAATGTTGTTTAATAGTGTTGTGGATGCTTATTTTGGAAATGAGCTCTTCGGGAGAGCATTCTGAAGGTTCATAGTTTTGTTGCAGAGAGATTCATTTCTTGTGAAATCTTCCTCTTCACTTAGCCCATTTTTATTTTGTTTGTTCGTGAGTGTTGTTGGGACTGGGTGACCCTGTCAATACCTATTTTGTGCATTTCCTTCAAGTGTTGAATTTATTTTTTGAGTCGTAAAGTCTTTTGTTTCACAACCTGCATTTTATGTTTGTGTTGTATTTGATGTTCCTATGTACAAGTTTGCAACTTTCTATTGAATGTATCTCAAAAATTGTCAACTAGGTTTGCACGAATTTAATTGGGTGTTTTTCCTTGAAGTCTTCTAAACTCTATGTAAAAATTATGGAATTTGCGATTTGGGTTTTTAAGTTATGACTAAAATACTACGAATCTTTATTTAGAGTTTTTTGGTATTTCTGCTTATTTTGATTTGTTTCTCTCAGTCATTTTCTATACCAGAGGCTAGGTTGTGATGTATTTTTTTTGTGTTTTAGATTTGCCTATGCTCAATTTTATGGTTTTTGTGATGTTTTATGAGCTCTTGATCTTCATATTTTAGTGCTATTGGGTTCCTCTCATATGGAGATGCCATGAGAGAAGGTTGCATATGGTTGTTGTTGATACCAGTAAGTGTATGGCCTTGTTGTGATTTGTATTATGTCTTTTTAGAAGCTTATGATGGCCTTGTTGATTGGCCCTTGTTTTATGATTGCTTTCCAAGAGGTCCCCTTGCTTATTCTCCTTATTTTTGTAGTCTTGTTTCATGCTTCTTGATCATGTATATGTTCATGTGGAATGTTTGGGCTGCATGATATGAATCTCTTTTCCATTTTCATACTTTCTTTTAGGACCTCTTAGGCATGTTACTTTTTTATGGGTCCATGATAGGGGGAGTGGGCTTCCTTGTGATCACAGGGGTCATGAGAGATAGAATCTCATGAGGTCCCTTGTAAGGATGCATGAAGTCTAGACCATAAGGGCACAAGGGGGTTTTCCTTGCATTGTAAAACAAGTGATAACCTAAAATGAATATGGGATGGTTAGTTAGCAAACTAATAGGATAATAATTTGATTTAGCCTCATGGCCTAGTCCTAGGGAGGATGTTTTAGGATAGGCATGAAAAGGTCGTGAAGATGGTAAGATAATCTCCCTTAGTTTCTCATAGGTTGATATGACTCCACATGTCCATCAGGCTAGTACCTTTTTGTTATGTTATGTGGATTGCATGTGATGACACTCCACTCCTACACGTGTCCCCTTGTTATTGGTTGCATTTACATTCTTGCCTTGTTTGAATTGATAGCCTCTGGGAGTTTCCTTATTGTGTTGTTTGTGTTTGTTCTTGCATGAGAGTCTATGTTATGGTCTAGTCCTTGGTATTAAGTGTCAACCTTAGATGTAGAGTGTGCATTGGGACCTAGCATCATCTCCTAGCATGAGGGGTGGTTCCTTGTAGATTCCACATTGGTTGGGTGGTTGGTGCTTTTTTTCCATTGGGGTTCTTCCCTTGCTTGTTGGTGTTCTTCTCTTCGTGTGTAGATTGGATCTTCATTTTGATGGCAAACGATCTTCATGGCAGCCAATATATGTATTTATATTTATAGTGGTTAGAGTGATTCTTTTGAAATACTCATTGATACATATGAAAATAAAATGCAAACACTTGAAATAGTTATAGGAGAACATTTGTACTTGTGCTAGATGAGCTATGCTCATGTTGTAGTGACTATGTAATGAGATTGTAATTATTAAATTGATATTGATATGTTATGTAATTGATGTATGGCTATGTTTTGATGGAATAAAGAAAGGATTCTTTAGCTGATTTTATCATTTTATGCTTCAATGTTGGAAGTAGACTTAGTTTATGTAAGTGGATTAATTTTGTAAGATTGTTAAAGACTTGCAATTAGATGATGGAGGCATTGAACATGAGAACCTCAAACATATGATATGATTAATAGGATGAAGAACCATAGTGAATGAATAAAATGGTTTGAGGTAGAAAACATGTTGTGTAACAAAGGACCTTAGACAACAACATGGAAACTAAACAAGACATGTGGTTGAAATTAGACTATGACTAATGAACAATGATATCACTATGGAGGCATAATTGATATGATGGCATTAATAGGATAGCTGCAATAAAATATATCATGTGTAGTTAATTATAATACTCTCATAGTTGCATTGACAAGTTGTAAGCATGCATTTCATAGTAGTAATAAGTGGAAATGGCATATAGAGCTATGCATTATGCATGTGGGCAGCATTAAATATGTTATCATAATAGGAGTAGGAACTCATATGCAACATGTAATGGTAAGAGGTATATGCATTTCATTATATGCATTATGTAAGGTCAAAAGGAAGAAGTTAGACATTGCATAATGCCTCAAGGATTCATGTTAATTAATGATCATGAACTAGGAGATGGATTATCATGATAGATACATTATGTTCTTAAGGTATGGAATGGTTAAGGGATTAGGAATATTTGGATTTGGTTTTTTAAATGAACTTTAGGCTAAAGGGGATAAACTTGCATCATATCATATGGATAAGAGAGGCTAATAGAATTCATCATGAAAGATAGTTATGTGGATTTTCATATGAGCATAGATGGGACTTAGTGGACATCATGTGTTTTATAGAATTCAAAATGGATCAATAGTAGATTATATTGCATCCATGATCATGTAGTTGCATGTCATGAAAGGGATAGTTAGCTAGGGTGCATTTATGCATATGCATGATATTAATGAATACGTAAAGTTAGTTCATGATACTTCATGATAGCTAAAGATAACTCTCAATGTTTAATAATGTAGTGTAGATGTTGTTACTGAAATTTAAATTAATGACGTTAATGTGCCCTAGGGAATAGATGTGGTATCATAATGTAAATTCATCTTGCGTAAGAACTTATTAAGATAAACCAAAGAATAAGATAAGAACATTAAGATGAAACTAAGTTAATAAAAGATTAATCATGTTGATAATATAAGTTAAATGACACTAGTTAATTAAACAAAAAAATTTATTATCCCTCTTAGAGTAGTTTGAATTTATTTCTCTAGGGTATTTTGGTGAGCATTACATACACACTTTTGCATCTAGAATGTGCACGAATTTTAAGTCAAATAGGACTCTACCTTTGACTTGGTCACAAATTACTTGTAACTTTCCTAGTTTCATGTTTCACCTCTCCTCTATATATATGAGGATTTTCATTGTAATAAGGATTTGTTTTCCATCATTGTTTATGCAAAGAAACTCTTCCAAAGTGAAGAGGAAATTGAGACTTAGTGTTCATTTTGTAAATTTGCACTTTAATCAAGAAGGAGATAATCTTAGCATTCAAACTTTGTTTTGAGTACAATCTTATATGTGGTATGATTTTTCTTATGTTATTAGTATCATATGTTCTTGAATGATTAAAGTTAGATATAGTTTTTGGTGCTAGATATTGAAGAGTTTTTGGGTCTTTACAAGCAATCTTTGAGTTACTTTGAAAATGCATGAATTAGGAATTGGTTGAGAGAAGGTTGCTTAAGTCTTTGAGCTTTTACAAGTTATCTCTAGAATTTGTATGTAAAAGATAAAAAGTAGATTCAATGTGCTATACGAATTATCTAGTTAGAGTGGAAGATCTTTTAATATATTTGTATGTATTTGAGTTGATAATATATTTGAGTTACAATGGTTGCTAGGAATTCAATATACAAAAGAATCTTTGAGTTCTTAGGTGTGCATAATTCTCATCCCTAAGTTACTTTCAAAAAAACGGAAGTAACGAAAGACTTTGTTCTTTCATAGACACTTTACTTCCCAAGAAGATTAATTCTAGTATTACTACAAGTTTTGAGTTGTTTAAGTTAAGGGAAATTCATTCTTAAAAGAGAATTAGATGGAATTGGTTCTGGAGAAAGAGAACTAAGTTGTTATTGTACCTTGTATTAGTGTAAATTTAGTGGGTAGATAAAATAGAAAGTAATTGCAGTAGAAGGGGGAGCCTTCCCTTTAATTAGGAGGGATCATATCTTGCCTTCTAAGAGATATTATCCCAAGTGTTGTTGTGAAACACAAATTTTGTGAACCTTCACCAATTTACAAAATTCACCCAATAGAAGTACAATCACATAAGAATTTGCAAGGCATCTATTTCAAATATTTTTCATTAAACACTCAAGCATTCATTTCATTCTCATATTAAGAGCTATCAATTCATTACACCCAGGAAGGCCCAGGTCAAGCATCCATATCAACTTCAATACAAATCAAACATGCCAACATCAAATGCAACATTTTAAAGCATCAATTATCATAACAAACAAACTACTATCATTTATGAATGAGACACACTCAATTGTTCATAATATCAGGTAGAAAAGGCCTAATTTTGATACCACAAAGCAATATCCAGACAAGTCATTATATCCAAAAAAATGTCCTACTAGCCATAAAATAAGCAGCACAACTTTGTGCTTCAAAATCACAACATTTTGCCTCTAAAGCATAGCACTATGCATCAAAAACTTTCAACACTAGATCAATTACATAGTTTTGGGTGTCAAATGCATAGGATTGCAAATCAATTGCGCATTTTTGGGTGTTAGATGCATAGGGTTGCACTAACAACCTCAAAGGGCTCAAAATCAAACCAAATCAATTTAAAAAATTTAAGGAATCAATTTCTCAAACAAAAACTAAGAAACCCCAATTATTCACATCAATTCCATATCATACAAATGCATTTGAAAGGCCTTTATACCCTTCCCATAGAATTTGAGCAACATAACCCCATATGAAACCCACATTTTCCAAAATTGAATCGGACATATTGCATATACACCCCAAATCAATCCATTCAAGGTTTGAAAACACTCATTGAAGCATTACAATTCATGTGAAAACTAGTCTGAGATTGAGAAGAATAAAACAAGGAATATGTGAAGAGCCCTACCCCATTTGTCCCAAATTGGAAAAAAAAAAGAGCTTCCAACATACCCAACCAATTCACACACCCTTTGGACAACTTGACAACCTCCCAATTCCTACTCCAATGGAACAAACTGCATTAAAATCCACCTACAAACTTATTCAGTTTCCCCATCCCAAAATCCAAGCATGGAGAGTGTTTTCCTCTCCTCAAAATTGTGTAAGTGTTAAAAATCACCCTATAATACAAAATATAACTCACTTTTTGAGTGAGTAATAAAATAATAATAAAACCAAGTTCAAATTCAAATATCCATGATAAGGCTCCCAAAATGCCCCCCCCAAACTTAAATTACACAATGCACATATATAGCATAAAGCATGTTTAAATATTAAATTACTTCGACAATATAAAATTACCATTAATGCATGCAATAAAATGTAGATGTTTCTTAATAGACCTACGATGCACAAACAATCATTTCAAACTGACTAAACATGATGACTGAGTTTTTTTAAAACTAGCAATTGCGATAGTCAAGGCTCAAAATAGTAAAATAATAAAATCAAAGGGAATGACCCTTATTAAGGGATGACAGGTTTTGGCTCGAGTATTTTGGTGAGTGTTCCATCTCTTGTTAGCCACCGCCGGGGATATAGGCACACTTAGACCTGTGAAGGTAGATGGAGTCAATGCCCCATACTTATAGTCGCTAAAACATTCACACATGAAGTGTACCTAGTCATGCATATATATGTGTGAATAATATATATATATATATGTATGCATATAAATATACATATGTATAAGTATATATATACACATATATTTGTGTGTGTGTATATATGTATATATGTATGTATGTATGTATGTATATGTGTATGTATATATGTATGTATATATGTGTGTGTATGTATGTATGTATGTGTGTACATATATGTATATACATACATACATATATGTATATATGTACACACACACACACACACACACACATATATATATATACATACATACATATATATATATATATATATATACACAAACACATATATATACATATGTATGTATGTGTGTGTGTGTGTGTGTGTGTGTGTTGGGAGGGTGGTGGGTTGTTATTTGAGCAGCTAGTTCATTGGTTCCCAACCCTATCTCTTATCGAATTGCATATATATACACATACACATATATGTATACATACATACATACATACATATATATATATATATATACACACATACATATATATATATGTATATATATATATGTATGTATATATATATATATGTATATATATGTATGTATATGTATCTATATGTATATATACATACACATGCATATGCACACACACACACATATATACATACATACACATACATACACATACATATATATACATATATACATATACATATGCATATTCATATACATATACATATACATATACATATACATATGCATATACATATATACATATATACATATACTTATACATATACATATACATATATATATACATATATATATATATATACATATACATACATATATATATACAAATACATATATACATATACATATACATATACATATGTTGAACACAATGTACCACTAAGAGGGGGGTGAATCAGTGGTTCCTAAATCTTTTCCCTTTTAAAGCAACCTCAGAATATCGGTTGTTATCCTAAGCACTAAACAATCAAACTGGTAAGACAAATGAGAATACCAAAAGAGACGATCACAGAAATGCAACCCACAACACCAGATGTACGAGGAAAACCCAATATGGGAAAAACCTCGGTGAGAAATGTTGTTGGAGACTACTGCTCCAATCCAGCCTCGCAAGTGAAACACTGAATTACAAATATTTAGGGCACCAACCCAAGGAGCACCAACCCCTACACCAAGATCAAACTTGGTGATGTATATTGAAATACAATTTTGATACAATTATAGATTCTTATTGCAAATGAGTTTTGCAACTCTTGATCAAATAGGTCCCTGTCAGTTAGTAGTCTTCTCTTCTTCACTGGATCTCACATTGTAGGTTAACATATTTCTCTCTCTGATTCTTGGCCTCTCATCTCTCTCTCATATAGTCTCATGACACACTGTGTCACACTTGGATGCCTTCTTAATCAATCAGACCTCATCGGTTAACTCAACTGTTAGACTTGCTACAATTTATCGGTACTCTTTCACTACCAGTTAAACCTTCTCACCAATTTGCTTGTTAACTCACTCTACAACTTTCTCAGAATAAATTCTAAGGGAGATGATTCTTGTCTGCACTCAAGCCCTCTTCACTCTCCTTCTTCTCATCAAGCATCAATCTTTTCTATCTCGAGCTCATCTATTTATAAACTTGGATTCCCACCAAGAATGCATTCGATCAATGTCGTGTTAGGTTTTTCCTTCTCCAACTCAATCCATATCTTATTTGATTTGGTCTATTTTTCTAGGGATATTATCTTCATGACATTGACCAATCACTAGTAAAGCTTTGCGTTCTAGTGTGCATTTTCTAAATCTAGAGGTTTCTACCATGCTTTTATCCTTTTCTCTATCATTCACAATTAATGGCTTTGTTGTTTCCTTCACCAAATGGGTACGAAGATCAAATCTTCTTGCAAGATTAGTTCAGTCACTTTGCTAGCTTGCGTTCCTCAAGCTGCAATCCTCTGGCATCCTCCATGACTTGCAGGTTCCTCATAAACATCAACTTGCTTTCTGATTTGCTACATTGATGCACACTCCACCGACCTATGTAGTATCACCACTTGGCATCCAGCTGTCATGCTTGTCGACATCCACCTCTGTTGGGATTTTAATGTCTGTTTGACATTCTTTGTTGACCACAGTTGACTATCGGTTCAATTAGCCTTACCAATATGACCAAAAAAGTTCCCTTGTACTGGCAGTACATCCTCTTTATTCTTCTCACCGGTTGTTGTGCGTTCATAACAAACAAATAAAAAATCTTCATCTTGGTTTGTGCCTTACAGGTAAGCCTGCTCTACCGGTAGACGACACAAGACATGTGTATCGGTAGCCTTTCATGTGTACTGATAGCCTTCCTTCTGTCTACTTACTCACATGTGTTTTGTCATCATATGCCTTTCTCTTCTTATACCGGTCATCACTTCTTACTTAACGATGACCTTGCCAAGCTAGTTAACATCAATGACAACTTAATGCCAATAATGCCAACAACATATATATGTGTATATAAACATATATGTATGTATGTATATATATATACATATACATATGTATATATACAAATACATATATATATACATATATATATATATACATATATATATATATATATATGTATGTATGTATATATACATACATACATATATATATATGTATACACACACACACATATATATATTTGTATGCATATATATATATATGTGTGTATGTATATACATATGTATATATATACATACATATATATATACATACATACATATATGTGTATATACATATATATGAACATACATACATACATAAATATATATACATATAAAGACATATATACATACATACATACATATATATATATATATATATATATATATATATATATATATTGTAATGGTGGAAAATAAGGGTTAGGGTTAAATTAAGATAATAAAACCACTAAATGTCCTAATTAAACAATTACTAATATATCTACCCTTGAAAGACTAAGATTCTGATGAAATTCTTGGCTCCTTTGATAGGGCTCTATCCTCCTTGAGTTGATTTAAATTGAATTATTGAAGATTAGGGGAAAATAGGTGATTATTGAGGTGATCTGGTAGAAATAATGAGCTACATATGTCATACAGAGACACCAACATGGATCTAGGCAAAATAAGATGTCACAGATTTGTTCCCAAAAGTTTAGCCTAATTTTTCAAGACTGGGTAGTATCAATTTTCCATGGTCCTTCAAATTTCTTGTTGTCGAAAGCTAAACATGTTCGTCTCTATGAATTCTGTCAATCCTCCCAAACATGGCTCTATAACTATTTTCAGCACACAAAAAGAATGGGAAATTATTGGGAATATAGGGGAAATTATTAGGAATATAGGTTTTCCTAAGTCAAACCCCAGTTTAGAAATTAAGTTTGAATGAAATAATACAAATACTAGAATAAATGCTGAATAGATATACCTCGATTATGAAATTGTGCATGTTGAAGCTTTTCTCTTTGAATGTAATCACAAATGTTGTATGAATAGCATGACAAACACAAAACCCTAATCACACACACATACTTGCATAAGATTGGTGTAATTTTGCTCCATAATGGTTGAAGGATGATTATGTAGCCTTGAAGATCTCTAAAAATTCTTGTTGATGAATGCTTCACAAATGCAAGAACATTAGATTGCTTGTAATTGGAGACTTATATTTAAAATGAACTAATATCATGTCTATATATTGCGATGTGTAGGGGAAAAAGTGAGACTAAGTATGGAAACCCTAATCCCACTCGCATACACACTCATGGAATACGAAAGAGCCTAGGGAGGTAACGCACGTTAGATACTTCTTATGAGAAAGAGAGAGTCATGGATTACCTCTTAGGTTTTCTATTCCTTTGTTGTAAATGAGAGAGAGGAATGATGCAAAATGCAATCTAACCTAGAAAGCAAGTAAGCAAACAAATCCTAATCTAAGAATGAAAATCAAAGAACAACTAATAGACTACTGAAAATTATAGAGAAGAAGGCAAAATCAAAGGTGCACGTGTGTCTAAAATCTAAGCAGAAATGTTCGGGACCAAGGTGCCACGCCATTGTCCTAATTCTGCAATTCTGGAGTTGCAATTGAGAGGAGGGATTCTGAGACCTATGAATTGTTGTTCTACCAAGTCCTTCTTATAGAGGGAAAGACCAGGGTACCATGCCCCTATCTTGGGCAAGACCAGGGTGCCACACCCCTATCCTTGATAGGTTTTCTGCACCTCTAAAGTTTCTGAGTGATGTGGATGCCTGTTTCAGATATGTACCTGCTTCTAGATTCCTGTTTCTACACCTGCAATCTGAAAAGGGAAGGTTTGGGGTGGCTATATAGGGTTTCTCCATAGTCAAACCCCCATGTTGGTGATTTCCACCTCCATGAATAGTTGATAATGTACTAAAAATGTGTGTGCAAGAATCTTGTGTATATGCAAGATCCTAAGAATGAAAGTAAACAAACTAGAGCAACCCTAAAGAGTAAACCCTAATTGCTTATAATTGACAAAGTAAATGCTCTAAATCCATAATTCAAAGTGATATAAAGCATCAATATGAATCAAAATGAAGCTTATGCAAAGATCTGAAAACAACATGAAACCATACCCAACCCCAAGGGAGAGGTACAAGCCAATCGTCAGTCAATGATCTCTTATTATTCTTCTACATCTTCAAAAGCCCCCAATTGATAAAAGGATGCTTGATGAATGTTTTATGGATGAATGATGAATTTCGTTGAAGACTTCAAAGATCTACTCTTTTTCTGCAAAGAAGGCTCTAAAACTCCAAAAATATGCTCTTAGATTCTTAGAAGAAGACCCCTTAAAATGAAGAAAGAGAGCTCTTAAGTATGAAACCATAGATCTTAATTCTATGTTTAGGTCGATCTAGGATTTGAATTTCCTGCTGATAATTTGGGGTTAACCATTATCATATCATAGGATTGTGCTCCCAAAATTTAGGGAAAAAAGTCATGAACAATGTGCATTCCCACCACGGTCCGACCAACTTTTCACCGAATTTTCAAGGCCGTTAGATATGATGATATTAGAGCGCATCCCAAAGTTACAACCAATTTTCAGGTATTTTGATATGTAAAATTGGGCCTAAATGGTCAAAATAAGAGATAATTAGGATTTATAATTAAATGATTCATTGGAGGAATAATATGAAAAGGGGCACACTTAGGGTAAAGGGCCCAACTTTGTAATGTGAAATGACCTTAGATTTAATTTAATTAATTAATTAAATGCTTAAAGAGGAATTAGAAATGCAAGATGCAAGACGCACTAAAGCGAGTGCTAACCTAAGTGTGAAATTGTACCACCCTAGCAAGGGTGTACAATTTATGACACTATATTTATCCCCCACTTTAGCAGTCATATGACACTATGCGCATATGCAAGATAAAGTATAGAAAAGTAAACATCATTTGAAAAAGGATATATCCACAAGTTGTTGAACGAAGCCCCCAACGGTATCTACAATACACAGTTGGGAACCACACCCTACAAAACCACATGTTAGATCACAAAATCACCTAATGCTTACTAAGGAAGGTGATGAAATTAGTGTATATTCCCCCCTATTTTGACTTGCTTATTTGTGAGGTGAAACAGGGTATCATGTTTTCCACAGCAAATTGTGATAAAGATCATTATGAAGCAAGTTCACAACAAGGCTTGATTACTCATCCAAGCACATTATGGAACTAACATGGAGTGAGAGGGTGAACTCATGATTCTAATCCCACCAACAGTGTGAGAATCAGAGCTTCCTAGCTCAAGATATGATAGATTGAAGAAAAAGTGCAAAAATTAGGGTTTTAACTTAAAAACATAAAGTCAAAAAGTGCATAACAAATAAATATGAAAATGACACCTTCATTTGTCACTTTCTAAATTTTTGTCACTATTCACTGTAGAGGAGCCCACATACAAGCCATCATGCCTCAACACCAACCTGAGCAATCCATGTAGATGGAGATACTACGCCAATCCGTACTCGTCGGTTGAGCACTCAATCAGGTGAGTTGACTTCCCGTTGTCTGCATTTGACTTTGTCATGTTTTTAAAGTTTTCAAAATTGATGATGTCATTGCCTAGTCCAGGTCGGGGCCACCCTTTGGACACCTAGGGGTCCTAGGGCACCCTAGTCCTCCTAGGGAACCATGGTCCCAAGGGGGCACCATGTTCCCCTCTGGGCACCATGGTCCCAGTAGGGCGCCATGGTCCATACAAGGAGCCCTGGTCCCTGTACGGGGTGACCAACAACGACACTAGATTAGGCAATGAATGATATGAATGATAGAAAGATTGCTTTGATTAGATGATGATAGATGATTGATCAATTACTGATGAGAGATTGCTTTGCATTTTGTAGACACTACCTTACATCCACAAGCATACCGCTGACCTCACCTTTCAGAGCCTTCGAGAGCAGATCACTAGACTGACAGTAGGAGGGAGGGATTTACTACATGCAGTGGGTTTGTGGGATACAATCACCATGTCAGCCATCCGATTCCATTCTTCTATGGTGATGGCACTAATAGAGAGGTGGGATGCAGATACTTTGACATTCTCACTACCAGTGGGGGAAATGACGGTCACCCTAAAGGATGTGTACCATATTTTGTGTCTACCCATGAAAGGAGAGAGTGTTAGATATTGATTTGACCACACAAAGGAGGACTACAGCAGAGGACATGTATATGTTCTGGGGAGAGTGATATGTAGTGAGACGAGGGGTCGTATTATGGTCAGCTAGCTCCTACATCCTATAGGCAAGGTTCCATTGGTGAGGTGACTCATGATTGCGACCCTTGTATTAGTTGTGTGCACCAATGGGTGCGACACACATATGCATGACGGACTCATCTACACCATACGAGCTATGGAGAGACACAGGAGAGTATACTCTTAGGGTCAGAGTATGCTTGCACATCTCTATCACAACCTTGGAGAGTATGTGTCTGGACAAGGATACAGCCTTATGACATGCACACTACTACAGGTGTGGATGTTTGAGCATATCACATGCACTAGACCTGGTGGAGCCCCTATAGAGCTGGTCCCAGAGAAGCCTAGGGTATATGCTTATCCTCTTACCCATGAGTGGTAATTCTGTGATCTCCTATATTGGAGATTGAGCATGGATATATTGACAGCAAGTGAGATCATATGGAGAGCCTACCTCAGGATTTCCATGTGGGCAGGGCTATGCAAATAGATGTTCAATATGTAGGGGGAATTATCTACTAAAGGGATGGTATATCCACATAGTCATTCCTTTCTACTTTGATCGAGTTTGGCGATAGTTTGGGTTCAAGCAATGTGTTCCTACTGACATGCCTATATACATCTGACACTCACGAGTGGTGTCGAGGCTGGGAGTCATTCCTAGGCCTACGAGTGATGAGATCAACATAACAGATTCAGATGGGTCAGATCAGGACATAGAAACAAATTACAAAGATGACTTGGATGTGCACCAACAATACATCACATGGTGGAGGAGGACATACCTCAATGCCATCTTCCCAATAGACTTCCCTAGAGGGGACCTTGGACCATGGAGACAAGCAGGTGACGGAGAGGGATCCGAAGCATTCGAGGAGGATTCAAATGATCAGGGTGATGACACAGAGGAGAAAGAGGTAAGTGGAGATGGAGGGGATCTTGATACCGAAGAGGGAGATCAGGATGGAGATGATGAAGAAGATGAAGATGAGGATGAGGATGAGGATGAGGATGAGGATGCGGAGGATGAGGATGAGGAGGAGGAGGATGAGTTAGGTGTAGTTCATCACTCTAGAGAGGATACCAGAGCCATAGATCCATCGAGTCTCCCATGGTAGGCAGAGAGGGGTCTCATAAGTGGTCCTGATCCTGATCCTCATCGGCTTATACCAACTATATAGAGATAGTACAAGTGCGGAGATCCCAGCGGATCCTGGGCTCTGGCAGTCACTATCCCTGATCCTCACTAGCAAGAGTAAGATCTAGGTAATGTGCTATGTTATTGGTTAACATATGCATTCTACTTGCTTTAGATTTGATGATATAGAATGTTACTGATGAAAAATTTCTCTCTATCCTGCAGCTAGCATCCAAGAATGGCATTCTCTGATTTAGAATGCAGTGATAGACCTTATTGTGACTGCACACATATAGATACCGTACAGAACCTAGAGGAGTGTAGGATATCATGAGGACCTTTTCTCCCCTATTCAGATGGAGGTAGAGGACCTACGAGACCGATTATGATGAACAGAGCATGACCTAGCGGCGACACAGACAAAGATAGCCACATACCGAGGGATCATGATGGAGAGAGATCGCAAGAGCTCCTCATGGAGTCACTCGCAGTCCGTATTACAATCACCCCCATGGGGCCACCTGCACGACCAGATCAAGATGGGGCATCTAGCCACCATCCTCTTGCTACTAGTCTTAGGGATAGGAGATGATTTTGATGCACTGATGTATATATGATGACACTCATGATTATGTTATTTGTAATGCTTAAAAAATGTACACATTGCTTAGGTTAGAGGTAACATATTAAGTAATGAGCATGTATATCTGATTTAATTTCCATTTGATTGATTTCTCAATACTTCATGATCAAATTGATACATGTGTGATTTAATTAAATAACTAAGTATTTAATCAAATGCTACTATGATGATGTAAAGGAAGAATGTATTAAGCATGAGAACTATATGACTAATGTGATTTAATTAACTCTAATTGAACACAACATGATATAATTCTACTTAACACAGAAGAAATTGTATAATATGCTAACACATATGAAATGTAAATCCATTACAATTTACATAAAAAGAATCCAAGACAAACAATATAGTAATAAAACATGCTTGTCAAGAATGAAGTAATGTAGACCAAACAATATAACATCATTTAATCTTACATACTTTAATGAAGACATGCTAACATATTATCCAATTTTGAAGAAAAAGATATAGAGAGAGAACATAAAGAAGATTATAAAGAGAGAGAGAGAGAGAGAGAGAAGTACTAGGCATAGTATCTACGAAGGTGCATAGCATTTATGGGTTCCTTGAGAGGTGTACCTTCCACATTTGCTATCGTGTATGGTCCAAGCCAATTAGGACTGAACTTTCCTTTCTCCTCAGGTAAGGCCTTCATGTTGCGTTGATTCTCATAAAGGACTAAGTCCCCTACTGAGAAAGAATGTTGAATAACCTTATCATTGTAGCTTCATTGCAAATTTTTATGATACACTTGAATATGTTTGAGGGCACTGATACATCGCTCATCAAGCATCTCAAGTTGTTGAAGTCTTTTCTCTCTATATGAATAATCATCCACTATACCCTTAAGAGAGACTCTCAAAGAAGGAATTTCTAACTCCAAAGGCATAATGGTATCATCACCATAAACAATATTATAAGGAGTACAACTTGTAGCAAGACGTACACTCATACAATAAGCCCACGGAGCATAGGTTAATTGAGTATGCCAATCCTTACCATGATTGCTTATAGTCTTTCAAAGAATTTGTTCAATTATCCTATTAGAAGACTCAGCTTGACCATTTGATTGAGGATAATAAGTTGTAGAAAATTTATGTTGAATATGATATTTCTCAAGAAATTTCTTCACATCCTTATTTTTTAATGACGCTCCATTATCTGAAAGCAAGGCAGATGGTATCCCAAATCGAGAAATGATGTTTTCTAAAATGAATTGACAAATTACTTCAGTGGTAGTGGATCTAAGAGGAATGACTTCCACCCACTTCATAAAGTAATCAGTAGTAGTTATGATGAAATTATGTCCTTGAGATGAAGGAGGAGATATTTTACCAACGAGATCCAAACCCCATGTGAAAAAGGGCCAAGATGCTACCTGTGATCAAAGCTCTTGGGTAGAGGCATGGATCAAATTTCTATGTTGATGACACTGATGACATCGTTTAACAAACACAAAGGAATAATTTTCCATGGTTTGCCAATAATATCCCATTCAGAGCAATCTTTGAACTAAAGACCTACCCCCAAAATGTCCCCCGCAAGCCCCTGAATGTGCTTCTTTGAGAGTGATAGGGACCTTAGCCTTATTTAAGCATAGAAGGAGAAGACCATTATAACCCCTCCAATAGAGAACATTAGAAAGTATAATGTATCTAACAGCCAATTTGTGAACCCTAGCCCTAGTATTCTTATTTGTAGAATCAAAAAAGGTACCATCACTCAAATATCTTACGACATGCGAGTACCATTTGTTAGAATATATAATGCAACAATATGCCATATCACCAGGGTTATCAGCAATAGTCGGGGAAGTAAGGTTGTGAATAGTGAATTGAAGATCTACCATGGTGTCCTTTAGAGACACAAGAGAGGCGACACAGGCCATCACAACAACATATCAATTATCTTTTCAAGGAACAAGCTCCATGGTGTAAGAATCAAATTTTTGTAACAAGAATAAAGCTAGATATTTATATTGCAATAATTTATCTTGTTTAGCTTGATAAACTCATGTCACTTGTCTTATGATTAGTTGGGAATCTCCAAAAATAAGTAGATTCTTCATACTCAACGCCAAGGCTTCTTTACTTCCAGCTATAAGAGCTTCATATTCAATAATGTTGTTGGTATATAAGAAATTGAGATGATATGATAAAGGAATAGGCTTCTTTTTAGGAGAAATTAAGACCACCCCTGCCCCCAATCCTGTACGACACTTAGAGCCATCAAAGTACAATTCCTAAGTCTCATCAACCTCAATGGAAAGAATGTATTCATCAGGAAAAGACTCTGGATTAGGTAGGGAGAAGGGTGAAGGAGCATCAACTAAATGATCAATCAATGCTTGACCCTTTACTGCCTTTTGTAAGACAAGCTTAAGGTCAAACTTAGTCAACATCATAACCCACTTAGCTAAGAGTTTGGAAAGATCAGTTTTGGAGAAAAGATGTTTAAGAGGATCAAATTTAATGATAACATGAATCTCAGTATCCAAGAGATAATGCCTCAACTTTTGGGTTGTAAAGACCAAAGCAAGGCATTGTCTCTCTATCGCATAATATCGGACTTCGTAATCAAGTAGAGTGTGGCTTATGTAATAAACCAGGCATTCTCTACCATCCTTATCACATTGTGCCAATAAGGCTGCAAGAGCTTGAGGGGAAGTAGTGGTATATAAAATAAAAGGCTTGGTAGGATTAGTAGGTTGAAGAATAGGAGGATTGGCCAAATAGGTTTTTAGGTCTTCAAATGCTTGATGACAATTCTCATTCCATTGGAAAGTGATATTCTTTTCAAGCAATTGTGTGAAGGGAAAGGTATGATCTGCAAGTTGAGAGACAAACCTATGAATAGCTTGGATCTTTCCTTGCAAACTCTTTAGTTGAGAAACATTCTTAGGGGGTGGCATGTTAACAATAGCATATATCTTTTTCGTGCCCACCTCAACGTCACGATGTGAAACTATGAATCCTAATAGTTTTCCACTATCCACACCAAAAACACATTTTTAGGGATTCAAACACATGTTGTACTTACAAATTCTCTCAAATATTTGATGAATAATCTTAACATGATCTATACGAAGGATGGATTTGGCTAAGATTTCATCAACGTAATCTTCTAAGGTCTTATGCATATAATCATGGAAAATGAGAGTCATCGCACGGTGATAGGTTGCGCCTACGTTTTTCAATCCAAAAGGCATCACAATCCAACAAAATGTACCCCAAGGAGTTTTAAAAGCATTTTTATATTGATCTTTGGGATTGATGAAAATTTGATTATATCCTAAGAAACCATCCATAAAGGATAGTAAAGAATGCCCTACTACCGAATCCACTATCATATCAATATTCGAGAGGGGAAAATCATCTTTTAAAGAGGCCTTGTTCAAATCACAAAAATCAGTACACATCTTAATCTTGTTTTTAGCCTTAGCCACCGCCACAATGTTTGAAATCCATGGGGAATAATCGATAGGACCTTTGAATCCAACATCCAACAATTTTTCAATCTCATCTTTAACAAGTAATGTCATTTTAGGGTGAATCTTTTGAATCTTTTTCTTCACAGGTTTAGCATCAGGAACTAGGACAATGTTATGAGTGACAATCTTAGGATCTATGCCAGGCATGTCAGAATATATCCAAGCAAAGATCCCAGAGTATTGATGTAACAACTTAGCATATTGTTTTCACTCTTCTTCGTCAAGAAATTTCCCTAGCTTGATGGTCTTATCTTCAACACAAGGATCCATCTTGATATAAATGGTGTCATTTATTAGGAGATTGCTTTGTTGAGGAGCATCTCTTAATTGAGGAAATTATTTTACTATCTCATCGTTATTCCTTTCCTTCACAAAGTAAGCTTTTGCATTTAAACAATAGGGAAAACTATGATTATGGTGATAACGAGGAAGGTTGTCATAAGCTCCCAAGAATTCAGCTAAGGAATCATCGGTAGAAAAAACATCCAAAGCAAAGACACAAGAAGGATCAAAGTCAATATATTCTAGATATTTTAGTGAGAGAGAAGCATAAATGACATTAACACTAATAGATAGTCTCTTAGAGGCCTTAGTACGCTTGAAAGGATCATAACCAAGCCCAAATGTCATATCATGAAAGTTGTTTTCCAAAGGAACTTTAATCCCTTGTTCTTGAGCACCACATCTATTTCCATTATACCCACTGTAGACACCTAAAATTGTCCAATCTAATTAAATAAATATTTTATTTATTTAATTACTTTAGCCTAATTCTTCTATTAATTAAATATATCTTTATTTATTTAATTAATTCATTTATCCTCTTCTAGCCTTATTTCTCATTTAAATAAATACATTTATTTATTTAAATTATCCTTTTCCTAAATTAAATAAATATCTTATTTATTTAATTGATCCCACTTCCTCTATTAATTAAATAAATCTTTATTTATTTAATTAATTCATTAGCCTTTTCTACACATGACACATGTCATTCATCTCTTAATTCATACACTACCTACCCCTTTCATTATTTTATTATTTCTTTTACCTACCCTCTAATCATAGCCGACCTCCTTTTACACCTCTCAATATTATCCCTCCATTTCATATTAGTATCTTCTATATAAGGAGATGCTTCCTTCATTATCAAACCCTAATCATCTTTTATGCAATTGACTACACTACGATCCTACTTGCAACCACATTCCATTCTTTGTTGAGCTCTTGTGCACATAAAATCTGAGAGCAAATATATCAAGCAAGATCAATGGAGATAGGAAGAATGGAGATCAAAACCCTATTGGACATGTGATGGTATAATCTTTGTGATTTCATTTGATTTGCATTGTCTTAGGTAACCTTCATATGTTATGGTGGATCTTTGTTGTTGTTGGGCTAGGGTTTTGTGGTTGAATTCATTTAGCCTTTCAATATTGTTATTGTTGTTATCCATTTTCACCATAAACATTTTGGCACGCCTAGTGGGACTCTTGTCCCTTTTGCATTTAACATTTTTGTTGCAGATCTTGTGTTTTGAAGTTGCAGATCCAACATTTTCGATAGCATTTTGATATTCCCGCGTCTACGCACTTTCAGATCGCGTTTTTGATTTTTTGGCGCGTCTGCGACATCTAGAATCGCGTCTGTGTTATTGGCAGTATTTTATTTTGCAGGTTCTGAGAAAGCGTGTTTGTGTTATTAAGTCGCATCTGTGGTGTTTTTAGTTGCGTCTGTGTCCAGAAGTCGTGTCTGCATTCTGTAGCCGCGTCTGTGTATCACAGAACCGCGTCTGCATCACGAAGTCGCGTCTGTGTCGAGGGTAAACGCGTCTGTGTTCATCGGTTTCAAATTTTGGGTTTATTGATTTAGTTTTGGATTTTGCATTTAGGGTTTCAGATCTGGTTTATTTTGTTCTAACATTTTCAGATCTAGCTAACGAAATTGGTGCAGCTTGTCTTGAAAGAAAAATCGTTTGGTTGAAGGCCCCTATTTTCACAAAGTCTTTTGCATTTAAAATTTACCTAACTTGTGTGCTTGCAGGAAGGGGTGATTATTTGAAACAATCCAAACTACTAACAACTCTTTGTTGCAGGTCCTTGGCAAGGGTTTTTTTGGATTTTTATTGTGTGCCTTGTTTTCATAGACTAGCAAACACTTCAATTGGTGCACTAAAATTGAATCATTTTCTTTTGTCTTGAGCAATAGGCTCTTTTTGTTTAATCTTTAGAGGGCCTGTCTTCCCATGTGGTCATTAGGACTACTAGTGAGAAGAGAACGACCCAAGTGGTAGCGAGGAAAACCCACCTCTTCCGAACCACTATAAACAACTGTATTCATGGTGAAAACTATGGATAATGTGTGTTGATTAGTTCATACCGACACTATGTTCCCCATAAACCCGTTTGATCAAATTTATTTGATCAGTTATAGGGCGTAACCCCTACCGGCTGGGAGCCTTCTGTATTTATAGAGCTGAAAGTGCCGCATGTATGGCCACACGAGCAGATGCCCTTACTAGCACCTTCTTGTTTTAGAAGCCCAAATCCTTCTAGTTGTTGGGGTAGGAGGTCAGACCTCTGGTAGCGGCCCACACACATACGATTCTTAGTAGAGATACAAAGTTCACCATGGGGAGTTTTCATGGGGACTGATGCTTGGTTGACCAGAGAAGTGAGTGTTGAGGGTGGAGCCAGTGAGGTCAAGCATCTAAGTATCCGCTCTGAATAGCGTAGCCTCGGGGGTAAAACTCCATGTGGGATCAACAACTATTGTCTTGGCCAGCCATAAGAATTGTGCTTGACTTATTTTAAACATTCAAAACATTCAAGACCAAACAACAAAACATTGTGTATTTTGTGTCTTCAAGTGTATGCAAAACATTTTTACATCAAACAACACACTTTCCTTGGAGTCATTTTGAGTCTAGACACTTGCAAACATTGGGTCTTTATCAACATTGTGTCCTCTTGTCACGAAAAATAGTCAAACAGTCAGATTTGGTTACAACAAAATGACTTCACAGATTGGAAAAGATTGAACAAATTTTGCAGAAACACGTTGTGTCTGACATAATAGCATCTGTGTTGTATAACCGCATCTGTGAAGGGTAGAAACGCGTCTGTGTTTACAAAATCAACATTAAACTTTACAAAAAATCTTAGAAGCACGTCTATGTTGAACAAAGCCACGTCTGTGTCAGGAAACCGTGTCTATGAAGTATACAGGCGCGTCTATGTTCAGAATTAAGAAACTGTTATAGTCCAGTAAACAAACACAGTCAGTTTCAGAATTCTTGAGCTTCCTAGGTCATTTCTCCAGGGTTTCATTTAGCAGTCAACCTGTATTTGGGTCTCACAAAATCCATCATTGCTTCACATCTCACTTTACATTCACAATTGTCTAAACTTGAGTCAAAAGGTCACTTGCTTGTCCTCATCATACTTTGTCAACACACTACATACAACAACACTTTGCTAAGTGGTCCCTCATCAAGGTTTCTTACCTTTGGGTCTCATTTGGTCTTACTTAGAGTCAAGGTCAACTTATCTCATCAAGAGAAACTATCCTCTCTTTGGAAGTCACACTACTCTACTACATACATACTTGGTCTTACACTTTGGACATTGCAAGTACACCTCAGATTCATTTACATTCCATCCAACTCTTGGTCTTCTATACTTTTTTCATTTTCATCTAGTCTCACACATCTTGGTCAATACCTAGTTCATGGTTGAAACCCGTCTTCAAAAATCTAGGAGAGAAACTAAAGAGGCTCAAGAGTATGCAAACATGAGTTCCTATGAGTATGACAATGATATCTTTTTCAATTCCGATCATACTACATTACCTGACATGGATGCCTATAGAAACATTCCAAATGTTGAGAACATGGACACTACAAACAACAATGATACACACAATGACAATATGGACAACTTTTTCATACATTCAGTAGATGTGGAAGAATCCATTATCAATCCCCATTTCAATCGATTGGTTGAGGAAATAATGAGAAGGGATAGACAATACTTCTTACAAATGATGGCACAAAGTGGAGCCAAGATACCTCATGATTTTGACATGTCTCAAATAATGGAACATAAGCCTTTGCAACAACCTCACTCTAACATGGACCAAAGGAGGCCTAATAGTGGAGGAAATAGAGGACCACATATGGTACCTGAATCACCATCATCTTTGTTTCAAAAACCAGAGGTCCCACATACACATGGTCAAGCATATGATACTCACCTTCGTAGACCATTATGGAAGTCTTATGCAGATAGATATGCTCAATCACATACCAATGCTAAGGATCAACCACCAAAGCAATTGGATATTCAAAGGCATGCTCAAAATTTGGACACAAGGAAACCCCATGTCAAATTTGGGGGCAACACATTAGAACATGACATGCCTGTAGAGTATGGTATACATGGACAAAATAGATATGGCGTTCCTCAACATGAATCTATACCAAGTGGTCCATATATGCAGCATCATTATAGACCTCCTCCATATGAACATGTGTATGATCAATATCATCCATATATGCAACATGCTTCTCCTCCAATTGGTGCCTCAAGCATGGGGTATGGTCCAAGAAGTCGATCTCCACCTAAGAGCAATTTGGAGCAACAAATCAAGGACTTACAAAAGAAAATGGAGGACATAAATACACCAAAACCAACATACACAATGAGAGACATATGTCCCTATCCATTTGACAAAAGCATTCCAATGCCTCCTTTTCCTATACACTTTGTGATGCCTAAGTTTGATAAGTATAGAGGAAAAGGGGATCCTAAGGCACACATAAGATAGTTTTTCATAGCTTGCATTGATGTAGCAGCAGAAGAGACATATTTGATGAGATTATTCCCACAAAGCCTAGGTGATCAAGCTATGGAATGGTTCTCTCAACTTCCACCTGGAAATAAGTCTTGGGGTGACATAGTAGAGGCATTTATTCAACATTTCTCATACAACATAGAGACAGACATATCAGTCACTACTTTGTGCAACACCAAGCAAAAAGAGGGAGAGCCTTTTGCATCATTTTTACAAAGATGGAGGAATCTAGCCAGTAGATGCTCTTGTGAAATTCCACAAAAACAAATGGTAGAAATGTTCACCCAAAATGTTAACAAAGACATTGGTTATGACTTAAGGAAAGCTTGTTTGTCCACCTTCAAGGATGTCATTGAAAAAGGCTTAGCAACAAAGAAGGTCCTAATTGAACAAGGAGTCATTAAGATATTCAAGGAAAACAAAGATGACTTTAAAGGAAAAGACAAGCCAATATTTTGGAATAAAAACAAGAACACAGTCAATGATGGTGTTGTTGATGCCAACACAGTGTGACCTAAATTCATCTTTTTAGGATCAAGTTCTACAAACAATCAATTGAATACTCAAACAACTTCCAGATCATGAAGGAAATACACTCCATTAGGAGAACCACTTGAGTCAATTTTTAAGAAGCTAGTGGCAAACAAGGTAATCACAGTTCCAGATTTTCTGCCATATGAACCAAAGATTAAACCAAATTGGTGGAATGATGATGAGTATTTTGAATTTCATAAGAGAAAAGGTCATAAGATAGGAAATTGTCATCGACTGAAGAACATCATACAAGATCTCATTGATAGAGGTGATATTGATATTGAGGGACACTCATCCAATCAAGAACATGAGATGTTCAAGGAACCATTCCCAAAACATGACAAGGGAAAAGCTAAAGCCACAAATGATCAAACCAACTATACCAGAGCATCCTATAACTATGATTCAACTATCAATCACATTTCAATGGACAATTATGTCTCTACCATTATCATCAAGGATAAAAACCCTGAGAATTCTACCCGGAGACCCAAAATTATCTTAAAAGGTGTTGGATCTTCTTCTGAACCTACCTCTGAATGTAATGTCACAACCCGCCGAGGTAAAATCACTTTGCAAGGTGCTCTAGCCAAGAACACCGCTTCCTCATCAACCAAACCTGAGTATGGCCTTGTAGAATAGTTAGGGAAGACACCCACGCTAATCTCCATCCTTGAGCTATGACGCATATCCCCCGCTCATAAAGCCATTCTTGACAAAATCTTGAGAGATACTGCCGTTCCTACTGATCTGAACATGGATCAGTTTCAAGCCATGGTGGGATACCTTTCCATTCCACATTCCCTTACTTTCACAGAAGCCGATGATGCCTCCTTAAGTCAGCCACATAATGCACCGCTACACATTGAAGCCTTCATACACAAACATAGAATCAAACGAGTCCTGATAGATGGAGGAGTAGGTCTAAACATTTCTACATTGAACACTATTAAACAATTGGGATATTCTAATAAAGCTATGAATTCTACAAATCAAATGACCATCAAGGCATATGATGATGAAGAACATTCATCCAAGGGCATAGTCACCTTGCCTCTCAGAGTTGGGCCAGTTACAAAGGATGTGGTTTGTCAAGTCTTGGATCTAGATCTCACTTATAACATATTGCTAGGACGTCCTTGGATTCATGAAATGAGGACAGTCCCATCCACATATCACCAATGCATTAAGTTTCCTCACAATGGAGTGGAAGTAATAGTTAACGGTGATCCTAATCCGTTCATATACTACAATAACATGAGATCAAAAACTGAGACCATCATTCCTAGTAATTGCAAAGTTGTTCCTTCTTCAGCATACATTGATCCTGAGTCATCAAAACCTTTGACATCAAAACAAGGTGAGTTTAAAGGCAAGTTTCAAGACAAGGGCATGGGAGAATACACTTTAAATCAGACCATGTACTTACAACAAGTCATGAGTTCCCCAAAAGAATATGGAAGACCACATCCTGCCAAGCAAGTATCCATCATGATACTCAAATGGGACCCTACTACCTTTCAAAGATGGGGTGAACTGGAAGAGGAAGATTTATACAAAATGCTTTACAAAGACATTGAAGATGACACACAAGATCACATCAGTCTACCATGTGAGAAATATGGCAAAGGCTTCAAAATTCTACAAAAATTCGGGTATGATGGAAAAAGCCCTCTTGAGTTACGAAAGGAAGGCATCATTGAACCTTTACAACCTGAATTGACTTTCAAAAAGGAACGCTCAAAAGGACTTGGATTCTTAACTTCCAATGTCCACACCCAAAGGACAAAAGAAGCCTTACAAATCAAAGCTACCAAAATTGAACAAAAGGATAGCTATTCCACAGATTCCAATGAATGGAAATGGGGTTCAGACAAGTCTTCCAGTGACTATGAGCTCACCGAGATATTAAGAGAGCCAGATGAACCCACAAAAGAAGAGGAATTTTATAACAAGTTCAAAAATGGTCAAGAAACAACCCATGAGGATTCCACACAGTCCTTGTCTCAAGGTTCTAGGTTGAAATCACATAGGATGAGAACACCTGTCCCAGAATGCGCTACTAGTGATGCTAATTTGGATTTGTTCACGATCGAGATTGATGAGGAGAGTGCCATCGATGACCTCGATAATTACCTTGACATACCCGAATATAACTGCATCTTCACTCTTAGCCCCACTAACTTCAAAGACATTAAAGGCCTTCCCCTTGTTCACCACCAACTCATTGACTGGGATCATGAAGGACCTGCATAGTTTGACACATTCCAAAATGATGAAGCTTTTATTGACTATCTGGGCATATGAGATGATCTTCCTCTTGGGGACCATAAGGAAAGATACACTATAGAACTCAACAACATGGCATATTTTGGTGAGGGTGTCAGACCTTCCAGTCACAAAAATGTGAAAATAAGAACAAATCAAGGGTCTTATGGCGAAAACCACATTGTGGCATTGTCTGACCCCAAAAAAGTAAAAAGAAAGGACATATCTTAGGGCAAAAACCTCTCTGAGGCACCTGAAGATGGAAGGCTCGACATTCTCCCAGCATCATATGAGGAAAAGTCATCCATGTTGGTAGAGGAGACTATCAAAACAAACATTGGTACAGAAGAGGTTCCACACAACATATTCCTAGCTCAATCATTGACAGAGTCCGAAAGGTCAAAATTCATAAGTTTCTTCAAAGAACGACAAATCAACTTTGCTTGGTCATACGCTGATATGCTTGGATTAGATCTGGATTTGGTAATGCATCATTTGATAGTCAAACCGGGGGCAAAGCCAGTGAAATAGAAATTAAGAAAAATGCATCCACAAGTGGCATTACTAGTCAAAGCAGAACTTGAGAAATTATTGGATGTCATATTCATACACCCAATTGATTATCTTGAATGGATCTCTAACTTGGTGCCTGTTAGTAAACCAGATTGTAGCATCAGAATATGTACAGATTTCAGAGACATCAACAAAGCTTGTCCAAAGGATGACTTCCCATTACCAAATATTGACTTGATTGTTGATCTCACAGCAGGTCATAAAATGTTATCATTAATGGATGGATTCTCTGGTTATAATCAAATAAGGATCGCGCCTGAGGATCAACACAAAACATCATTCACTTGTCCATGGGGAACTTTCTGCTGGAATGTCATGCCCTTTGGGCTAAAGAATGCAGGCGCTACATATCAAAGAGCCATGACTACTATCTTTCATGATCTCATGCACGCAACCATGGAAGATTATGTCGATGACCTCTTGGGAAAATCAATAGATAGAAATACACATTTGGACATACTTTCAGTCATCTTTGATCGGTTGGAAAAATACAAAGTAAGATTAAACCCCAAGAAATATGTCTTTGGAGTAACCTCCGGGAAGCTCCTAGGATTCATTGTATCCAAAAAAGGAATCGAAGCTGATCCAACAAAAGTCAAGGCCATCTTGGAGATGCAACCACCAAGAAATATCAGTCAACTTCGATCCTTACAAGGAAGACTCCAGTCCATCCGAAGATTCATAGGACAACTTGCAGATAAGTGTAATCCTTTTTAGCACCTTCTACATAAAAACATCAAATTCAAATGGGATGATAACTATCAACAGGCTTTCCAGACACTCAAAGATTATCTTCTAAATCTGCCAGTTCTGATGCCACCAGTTCTGGATCAACCTCTGTTACTATACATATCAGCTACTCCAACAGCACTGGGGGCACTCTTAGCACAACAAATTGCTGAGGGCAAGGAAAAAGCAATATACTATATCAGTCGCACATTGGTGGGATATGAGCTCAACTACACACCAATTGAGCATGCATGTCTCACCGTGGTCTTTGCTTCACAAAAATTATGACATTACATGCTCACTCATAAGACTAAGTTGGTTGCAAGGATAGACCCATTGAAATACCTTGTCAATAAAGCAACACTTACTGGGTGACTGGCCAAATGGGTAATGATCCTAAGTTAATTTGACATCGAGTATGTGGACAGAAAAGCAATAAAAGGACAAGCCATCGTAGATCAATTAGCAGATGCCCCCATGATAGATGATGTTCCTCTAAGTTCAGAATTTTCAGATGAATCCATTTTAACAATGTCACATGCAAAGCCATGGCAACTGTACTTTGATGGCTCATACACATAGCATGGGGCAGGAGCTGGCATCCTCTTTATAACTCCTCAAGGGGATTCTATACCAAAATCATACCGCGTATCATTTCCTTGCACTAACAATATAGCGGAATATGAGGCATTAACAACAAGATTATGAATTGCAGTTCAGTGGAAGATCTAGGAACTTCATGTTTTTGGGGACTCTCAACTTGTCATCCGTCAAGCAACTAATGATTACCAAACAAAAGATGAAAAATTAATGCCTTATAAATAAATGGTGGATGACTTGAAACAACACTTCACAAAGATAGACTTTGAGTAGATACCAAGAGAGCAGAATTGCACTGCAGATGCTATGGCTACAATTGCTTCACTGATTGATCTACCTCCAAATGAGACCCGTTATGAGTTCTTGGTGGATAACCTTTTGGTTCCTTCATATGAGATCATGCCTACTGATATGATATGTGTTGTCAGTCCTGAGTCCCAGTTATATGGTTCCATTTTCACATACCTTCATGACAATACCCTACCTCCTGATCTATCAAATAACCAATGTCGCACTTTCATTCACCAATCCTCTCGATATGTCATTTTAGCTGATATCGTATACCGGCAAGGTCTAGATGGCACTCTTCTTAGATGTTTAGAAAGCGACAAAGCTCAAATTGCGTTACGTGAAGTACATGAAGGGATATGTGGTCCACATGCTAGTGGTCCTACCTTGGCTAAGAAACTCATCAGGACTAGATATTACTGGCCCAATATGGAAAAAGACTCATATTAGTTTTTCAAGAAATGTAAGCAATGTCAAATTCATCGAGACCTCATACATACACCAGCATAAGAACTTCAACCAATTGCATCTCCTTGGCCCTTTTGTCAGTGGGGACTCGATCTCATAGGCAAGATTCACCCTCCTTCTTCCAATGGTCATAAATTCATTATCACTGCCATAGAGTATTTCACAAAATGGATTGAAGTCGTGCCTCTCACACAAGTCACTAGAAAATAAATTGCTACATTCATCCTCAACTATATCATTTGTCGATATGGTATTCCTGTTTCCATTATCACTGATAACGGTCGTCCCTTCAAAAATTAGGATGTTCATGAACTCTGTGACCATTTCCATATTTCCCATTGTTTCTCCACACCATATTACCCCCAAGGTAATGGTCAAGCTGAGGCGTCTAATAAAACAATCCTTAAAATCCTAAAGAAGATAGTCAACGATGCTGGCTATAATTGGCATATCCAACTTAATCCTGCACTTTGGGCCTACCGCACAAGTGTCCGCACACCTATAGGAGCTACACCCTATTCACTTGTCTATGGCACTAAAGCCATCTTGCCTATTGAGGTCGAGCTACCCTCTTTATGGGTCTCTTTACAAAACATCATCAATGATGAAGACTATAGGGTCTCTCGCTTACAAGAGCTGGAACTACTGGATGAACAAAGACAAACTGCTTTTAATCATCTCAAGGCTTACCAACAACGAATGAGTGGCAACTACAATCACAAAGTCAAGCCTTGCACATTTGAGGTAGGTGATTTGGTTCTCAGAGAAAACCCCAAAAATCAGCAAGACAGAGAGAAGAAGGGCAAGTTTGAACCAAATTGGCTTGGTCCTTATATCATCATAGCAGCATATGGATCTAGTGCATATCAGCTCTCAACTACAGAAGGTGAACCTTTGGAGGATCCTATCAATAACATGCACCTTCACAGGTTTTACACATAGCTCTTCAAAATATCCTAATTCAAAAAATACAAAAAAATCAAAAAATTCAAAAATACAAAAAAAATTATAAAACAAAAAAAATCGTTACTTGGTGAAAACCTGGCAAAACAGGTGCCTTGTGACACAAAAAACATTGAAAAATCGAAAAAAAGTAAAGAGAAATAATTTCGTCCAATGGTGAAAACCACTTCTGTGGTGCCCTAGGCAAGTACCATGGTGAAAAATGGGTCACCAGTGCCAGGCATAGAGACATTGCTCCTCCCTCCTTCAGGATTCACTTTCATCCTTTCACTTTGCACACACTCACAACCTATTCGTTCATAATAAACTTACCCATTCCCATCATGGCTTGTTATTGATCTACCCAAGATTGGTTAGCCATTCATAATAAACCTCTCTTTTCACCTCCCTTTCCATCCATAATAAATCAGATCCTATCTGTGGCTAAGGCAAATCCTACATATAGTGATGGGTGTGGAACTGAGAGCATCACATGTTTCGGGGAGTACAGTTTCTTCCAACTTCCTTCAGTTTATCCGTGCACAATCCACAATAAAGCAACATCTGCATCACCAATCTGCAAAAAAGTTTCATCTTCTTTGCAATAAAGTATCAGTTTCATGGATTTAGTCAGTTTCAGATGAGATACAGCAGCAACAATGGGCTTCAACAAATCAAATCTTTCAACAGACTCAGACAACATTATGGTTCAGTGCTATCTATCCTTTCTGTGAAAGTAAACATTGTGACCACAATCAAATAAGACTTATACAAGTGACAAGAGACACTAAACTTGAGGATGACAATGGATGTTGGTGTGGAGTCTTGGTTTTCTTTTGATTTAATCTTTTGGTGACATGTCTTTTAGCTTTTCCAGGATGTCTCTGACTAGAGATTCTATCTCTAGGATGTCTTTGACTAGACAGGCGAGGATGGGGTATCGTCATCTATTTTTGCTATCTGTGGATTGTTTCTTAGTAACCCTATGACTTGTCCAAAGATATGAGGACACTGTGAGTCTAGTGTGAACTCGGGCATTCCTTGTTTTTGATTGTCTTATCTCCATGCAAACAAGTACAATGACTTTCTAGGTCGAACGTATGCCTCGATTGTCATAACCTACTTGCCATAATAAAGCTCAATGATGATAACGCACAAGAAGCTCTTTCACTTTCATATCTTCTGTCTTTCATCCCCCTTTCTTGATTGACTTCCATCGTCTTTCTCGAGTCCGCGTAGCCTGCTATCACATGACTGAGTATAATGACACACCAAAAACATTTGCATTTCATGTAGTTGCCCCTGCATTATCACATGTTAGTATTTCATACATACATATAGATATCACAATTGCATCACATCCTGCACACAACACATGTTAGCACATCTTACATTTTCATCATGTAAATAGTTCTTTGATTTATCATATTCATCTGCATTACATACATTCACATTTGCATCATGCATACACATATAAAACATAAAAGAACAAAAATATTGCATTGCATCATATGCATATTTGCATCCATAACATAAAAACAAACATCACATAAGACCATCTCATCACATAGGTAGACATGCATATAGCTACCGCAAAATGAATCATCTCACATATATATAAAGTGTCATGATACAATGATGTCAAAAAAAAAATCAATCATACGGCTACAATCACCTGAAGGTGTCTACATCATCATACAAAAATGGTACAATACTGATACATAGGGAGCCCTCTACGGCTATGATGAACTCCCTTCCTCAGAGTCGCTGGCCTCGACAGAATCTGAGCCCCTGAAGGACCCGCCCCAAGATCATCCCTCCTGTCCCCTCTATCTGGTGGTGGTGGAGGAACCATAACCCCACCACTCAATGTCTGTCTCCTCCGGCTCCCTCCCATAGCTATCGTTGTCTGCGATGGTCTATGGAAGCTCCTCACCCACTGATTTGCTGGCAATGCACCATAATAGAGATCCTGCCAGTAGGCAATCTCCTCCCCAGCCCGCAGAATGTAGGCATGTCTGGCCCTTGTATCCTCTGCTGCCTGCCTCCCCACCCTCAGTGTTGTCTCAGCCTCTGTGTAGCGCTGAATGGCTTGGTCTCGCTCCCGCTCTGTATCTCGGAGCTGCCTTCTGAGCCTATCCCTCTTCCTCTCCAACTCCTGGATCTCATTTGCCTATCCCTGGCAAATCTCCCTCAGCTCCGTCAACTCATCCTCCTCTGCATCAACCCCCTATGGCTCCCCCTATACGGATTCCTGCCCCTATGTCTGTGCCTATATTGGTACCTATACTGGTGCCTGTACTTGTACCTATCCCTATATCTGTCCCTGTAACTGCACTTGCCTGGGACCCTGTGCTGCTGGCACCTGTAGCGGCAATCCACTGCGACCCCTCACCACCCGAGCCTGCCTCTCCTCTCCACCCTCCCTCTGTGATGCCACCCTCCTCTCACCAACTGCTCCCCTCCTCCTTTGTCGGCCTCTGCCCCCATCCACTCCACCATCATCATCATCCCCACCACCATCTCCATCTAATGGCTCTCCCGGATCCATCAGGTGTGGGAATGGATGCTCTGCCTAGTATGCTGTGTACTTGGCATCCATGCTGGCATCCTCAATCTCTGGCCACATGTCCCAGGGTAGCGGCATCATCTCTACCAGCTGTGTAACAGCCTGATCATATGATAACAGGGGCCCAAACTATGCCTGATCTCTCACAGTCCGTGCATACATGCCTGAACCCCGTGGCATCCGCTGAATCCTGTCGAACTGCCTGCCAACCCTGTCCACTAGCTACCTCTCCAGCACATAGGGTGTCCACCCAATCAGGTACCTACTCCAGAAGGTGTACGGAAGCTCAATCGCATCATCCTCCCACTACTCACATCCCAGGTATGGCCTCCATAGGACCATGTCAATGTCATCTATCACCCGCCGCCAATGCTCTAACCTGCCAATCTGTGGTTGTGACATGATCATGTCATATAAGTGCACAAAACTACGTCCATGACCTCTGCCCCTCAAGTGTATTGGCCTCATCACTGGAAGATGCTCATAAGCCCACACCTACAACAATGTCACCCCGCAGCCCAATCCCACTGATCTGTGGTATACAAACTGATGCAGCTCATAGTACAAGTATGCCAGCACACACGGTCCCTAGGCATATCTGGTGTGTTGTGTCACTAGTGTCTCTAATGCTCCTCCCCAGCCTACAACCAACCTCCATGTCACCCTATCCAGACACAAGAACCCACTGATCGCTCCTCCTATAACTGCTGGCAGCGCTAGCCCTATCATTGTCATTGTATCCCAAGCCACATGTCCAGCCCTCATCTCTAGTCCTGGGTACTGGAACACTCTTCTTAGGGCCTCCCTATCTCCATCTCGATCATATGGGATCAACTCCCCATCGATTGGTATCCTCAAAATCCTATATACATCCTCGAGGGTGACTATCATCTCCCCCATCGGCAAATGGAAAGTACAAGTCTCAGAGTGCCATCTCTCCGTCAGCGCAGTCAACAGTCCCATGTTCACCCGAAACTCGGGCACATACAGAACATGTCTCAATCCCATAGCCTCGATAGCAGCTCACTCCTCGGCTGTCAGCTCAAGTCGCAATCTTTGAGTCAACGGGAATCTCTCCTGTGACTCTAGCATAGACAAATACTCCTGCAGTCAAGCAAATCAATCATGTCAGTCATCATGGCATTCCCTGTTATCATAAAATGCTACTTTTTATCTAAGTGTATATGGCTATCTATCCTAGTGACACTCACTTTTCATCACAAAGTGTTGCTTCTATCCTAGTGACACTCACTGTTCATCACAAAGTGTTGTTTCTATCCTAGTGGTGCTCCCTGTTCATCACAAAGTACTACGTGTGTGGCACTCACTGTTCATCACAAAGTGTTGCTCACATTTTAGTACTCCCTGTTCATCACAAAGTACTATATCTTGGTACTCACTGTTCATCACAAAGTGCCTTGATCTATCCTAGTCTTCCCTAGAGGACCTACTTGAGTGTATCCTCTCAGCAGCTTATCCAATCAACAACGTATGTTCATCACAGAATTGCCAATTTGACCTAGAAGACACAAATTCACATTTTTTGACACAAACGCGCTTACCTGACATAAACGCGCTTAAAGACTGCACAAACGTGCCTGAAAAACATAGACGCGCCTGACCAACACAGACGTGCCTATGCTCTGCACAGACATGCCTGGGCAACATAGACATGCCTTCTTGGCACAAACGCGCCTACATATCACAAACGCGGCCGCATTTGGCATAGATGCGGTTTCCATCATAGACGTGCCTGGCACAAACACAGACGCGCCTCGCGAGCATAGACGCACCTGGCACCAATGCAGACATACCTGGACATTTTTGGACATTTTTTGGACCCTATTCTAAGCGCATTTATTGCCCTATCTACCATGCATTAATGACAATAATAAATGCATCGAAGTATGAGGAGGTTTGGTGGTACTTACCGACTCTCCTACCTCTGCGGGCCTCTGGGATCGGCGAACGCGGTCGAATCTGTGAATGAAAGCCATCGCTGCTGACTGCTACTGCTCTATTTTCGCTCTGCACTCTGCTCTCGTGGATGTGTAGATGACAATGAGGATGTATTTTCCCCTGTGGTCTATCTTATAGACTACCCTAGCCCTCGCCCTCGCCTCCCGAGTCAGTCTTCATTATCCCGTGACTTTGTCACTTTATCCAGTCAGTCCATTCTAGCCTCTCTTTCTTATCAAGAGATTGTCTGCAATCTTTTCAAACATTTTCATCCAATCTCTCGAGGGGGCATATCATTCCCATCTTGGGGCAACTCTGTATCAGTTCATCTTATCTTCTTTGAAACAACGCGACAAGCCGCATTGTCTCAAAGAGGGGCAAAATGTAGACACCTAAAATTGTCCAATCTAATTAAATAAATATTTTATTTATTTATTACTTTAGCCTAATTCTTCTATTAATTAAATAAATCTTTATTTATTTAATTAATTCATTTATCCTCTTCTAGCCTTATTTTTCATTTAAATAAATACATTTATTTATTTAAATTATCCTTTTCCTAAATTAAATAAATATCTTATTTATTTAATTGATCCCACTTCCTCTATTAATTAAATAAATCTTTATTTATTTAATTAATTCATTAGCCTTTTCTACACATGACACATGTCATTCATCTCTTAATTCATACACTACCTACCCCTTTCATTATTTTATTATTTCTTTTACCTACCCTCTAATCATAGTCGACCTCCTTTTACACCTCTCAATCTTATCCCTCCATTTCATATTAGTGTCTTCTATATAAGGAGATGCTTCCTTCATTATCAAACCCTAATCATCTTTTATGCAATTGACTACACTACAATCCTACTTGTAACCACATTCTGTTCTTTGTTGAGCTCTTGTGCACATAAAATCTGAGAGCAAATATATCAAGCAAGATCAATGGAGATAGGAAGAATGGAGATCAAAACCCTATTGGACATGTGATGGTATAATCTTTGTGATTTCGTTTGATGTGCATTGTCTTAGGTAATCTTCATATGTTATGGTGGATCTTTGTTGTTGTTGGGCTAGGGTTTTGTGGTTGAATTCATTTAGCCTTTCAATATTGTTATTGTTGTTATCCATTTTCACCATAAACACCCACACCTAGCTAGAATGTGAAAACCAGGACCATAAAGGCTAGTCATTTCTGAAGAAGAAGGAGGATTTTCAAAAAGTGAAGGATCAAAATCCTCTAAACCAGAAACTAAGGGAGATGAAATCTAAGAAGCCGCCACAAAGGTATTACTCAATGGCCCAGATGAAGTAGATTGCTTTTTAGGTTCTTCTTCTTCTTTCTTCTTTTCGACCTTAGGTTCTCTAGGGGGAATTTTGTATTCCCCTACAAAAGTAAGATTGAAATCAATGGATCCCCAATCATCTTCCGCAAAAATTTGTTCAAGAGAGAAAGTATTCTCAATCATAGAGTCGAGCTGAGAAGATTCTTCCTCAAGAACTTTTGGTCCACTTGAGGAAGCATCGGGGATCGATCCATATATGAGAGACAAGTTTGATGAACTATTCTCACTAATCAGAGTAGAAGTTTTAGAGGAATTTTCTAAGATAGGTGGGGAAGAATTGATTGAAGAGGATTTAGAACTTGATGTTTGTAAACAAGCCTAAAATCTCATGTCTCCTAACAAGGTATATGTTATATTGTTATAAATGAATTTGATTTGCCTATGCAATGTAGAGGGAACAACTTGCATGCTATTAATCCAAGGTCATCCTAGCAACAAGTTGTATGTCAACTCTCCAGACATAACATGGATAGGAGTAGGTAAAGTAACAAGACCTACCTTAATAGGCAAGGTGATGATACCTAGTGAAGATTTATCAACATTATAAAAGCCAAAGATAGTGAGAGAATCAAGCTTGATAAGAGATGTATCAGCATGGATCTTATGCAATAGGTTAATGCTACATGTAATGCCCCACCAGGAACCCCGAAGGAAAACCCACAACAAGGGTGAAACAATTTTTTTTTTTAAGTATAAGCAACATAAGTGCATTTACACAACATGCACGAAAGCACAAGCAGAAGACTCACACCAAAATTCCTTTAAGGGTTCCAATGAAGAATTAACTTCAAGAATAAATTCCACAAAACCATAAATCCACATATGCATCATTAACTCAATGATCACAAGAATCCATAAGCAAATAAAGATTCATCATAGAAAGATTGAAAGGATAAAATAAAATTTCCACTTCAATAAGAATTTACTAACATCATCAAGGACACTAATAAAAACATCCCAACATAGGACTACATTGCTCTTCCAAAACATAGCTTCTCAATATACATAAGAAGATACATCTCATCCAATTACAAGGTTACATAAGATCAATGATACAATGATACAATTACCACAAGGGTCTCCTAATAACAATAATCTTTAAACAAGAGATGAAGCATGAGTCACGAACCACATGAACACCTGCGAAGCCAGTCCTCACATGAAGGTACAAATCCAAACATCCGATGGGAAGTGGCACTACCACCCAACCATGTAATTCCCAAATGGAATTACCCCACTGTGCTAGGAGATAGATGAGGACCCTCAAACAATCATAAGCATGACATGGTCGACAAAACAATACGACTCCATGATAGCACAATAAGACTCCACAAGAATCTAGGTGACTCAACATCACAAACACAAGTGAACCAAATGAGAGAGTGTCATCACATAGCTTAAGATGGTTACCATGGTCGGCCTCCATAGGTCCTGACTCACTGTCCTAGTAACCTCTCCCGAACCTCTGGCTCCAACTTAGTCTCATGCAGACCCTACCAGCCTTTCGTGAGGACAAGGTGGTCGGTTTTCCATTCCAAGCCTTCTCACAACATGATGAGTCTCATACAAGTGATCACCCAGGTGCGAGGTACAATTATCTTTATTAATGTTATGATACTACCCACCTAATCAATTCATTAGATTACCAGTTATTATCTAACTTTCGCTGGGTCGTAATTGTTATTATTTACTAAGTTGTCCTTAGTTTTATGTCCAAAGTCATCCTATATACTCTAGTCAGTTAATACTACTGAGTGGAAATGTGTTACTAGATTCAATGAACCTAGACACATATGTGGAAACATGTTACAAGATTCGAGAACAGGGAACCGTTATTACATAGGAAATTGTATTCAAAGATTTTGTATGATTTTGAAGAAGTTTATCGAATGAAATAATTTCTATGTTTATTAATTTGATAAAACATGTTTGTATGATCGATGTATGAACAAGATCACCATCTCAAAGATCTATATATATGCAGATTGATTTGAGTATCTAACATTGAGAGGAAAGATTGATGATTTGAAAATGAAAATCATAAGAGAAGAGTGACAGAGATATTCAGAGGTCACCGAGAAGGTTTTTTAGAAAATAGTTTAAGGGACAGAGTATACAGAAGAGGTCACCGAGTTGATTTATCAATTACCAAGGTATGCTATGAGCAAGGTAATTTCATATTGAGCACATAGAGTCTGCTATAACATTTCAGATGTAAAGTTGTAGATATTTTGTAAAGATTTTTTATTGAATCATTTGAGTTATAATAGTAACCTTTAACAGTGTAAAAGACTCTAACAAAGTCTATAAATTGTAAATCTTTTAACCAGGTACAACATTTTGTAAAAGTGTTTGTAAAATCCTTTAGTAAGGTAGATCTAAAAGATCTTGATACTCCTAATAGGGTAAGCTATCAAAAATAGCTAAACATGTAGCTCTAACCGAGCAACCTTTATTATTGCAGTAGTGAAGTTGTGGGTGCCATCCCCACCACAATTTTTCTCTCTAACAAAGAGTTTCTGTGTAGCCAAAATATTTGTGTTATGGAGTGAAATGTGTATGGATGTTATTTCTATGATTATGTTTTAGCTTTATATATTATGAGATCAACTATACACAGTTTATGTTTATCAGTAAGATTGTTTTTGAAGAAAAGTTTTGAAGTATTGATTCACCCCTCCCCTCTCAGTACATTAGCTTTCCTAGTTGGACCTAATAATTGGTATCAAAGCACTACTCTTGGAAAAGGGTTTTACAGCCTAAAGAAAAAGATCTTATCAATGGAAGGCTATAAACAATCACACATAATTGTGAATCTTCAAGAATAATTGGATCATGCTAATCAAGTGATTGCAGACATGCAGAGACAAATGCAAAAATCACTGAAAGTCAAAAGAAGATTGTCTGATGATTTACAGGACTCACAAGAGTTGGTGGAACAAATTGAGACATCATCTAGGAATAGCATATCAGAAGAGTCTACAGAAATGATTGTAGAATTGAAAGAAAAGAACAAAGCACTAAATGATCAACTAAAAGCAATGAAAAGGGAACATTAGTACTTTAGCACACAGATGACTGAAAATCTTGATGCATTGAGAACAGCTAAGGATAACATAAGAGATCTAGAAAGAGAAAAACAACAGCTAGAAGCATTGGTGTCTAAAAAGAATGATGAAATCACAAGGATGACTGGAATTCAACATAATCTGTCTGATCAATTGGGTTATGCACATCATGAAGCAAATCTAAAAGAAAATGAGAATCAAGCATTGAAACTTGAATTATCAAGATTGACAGATGAACTTGAAGCAGAAAAGAAGTCAAAAGAAACACTGAAGAAAAGTTATGAAGCGTCAAGAATGTTGGATGAGAAACTAAACATAAGATCACCCAACAAATCTACCGGACTCGGTTACAAAAGAAACAACTCTACCGACAAAGCAATCAATGCCACCAAGAAAGGAGAATCGTCAAAGAAGGCTGGAAACAAAGACAAGATGAAAGGAAAGAAGCCTATTTGCAATTCCTGTGGAAAACAAGGACATACTGCCAACATGTGCCGAATCAAAAAAGGTAAGCAACCGAATGTCACTAGGTCTGATGGTTATTGTTACAATTGCAATAAGTATGGTCACACATCTAATCAATGTAGGACAAAGTCTGTTAGCAATTATCAAAAGGCAAAATTCAAGGGGTTTTGCAAAAACTGGAATAGATATGGACACAATACTAAGAAGTGTTGGTTTAAGCAGAAAAACTATATGTGGTCTTCACACCGAGCAAATTCTAGAAGCTATCGAACTCACACAGATCTTAACCGACAATATACTGTAGTACCATGGGATTATAATACAAGGATATGGTGTGAATGTTGTGGAAGATATGGACATATAATTGCTAGCTGCATGATAAGGTTTGGAATGAACAACCGGAGATCATGGAGAAATCCTAGAATGACATGTTTTCATTGTCACAAAGTTGGACACTTGGCTAAAGATTGTAAAGATCAACCCAAAGAAGATACTGAGGAAATAAGAAGCAAATTATAGAAAATCTAGAAAAAGAAGGAAAATGGGTCAACTAATGAAGAAAGCACCTTACCTACCGAGTTAGGTGCATCTACTTCTAATTAATCATTAAAGGTATGAAGGGACTGCATTTTCTCGAGGTTAGATCCTAACAGTTCTAATTTAATCATGAACATAATTCCAAAATCTGCATACCTAAGATGCAATAACATTTTTAAATACTATCTATTCTTTTGAAGTACTAGAGAAGTCGGTAAGTGTAGGAAACCTATCTAGTCGGTAAAAACATAGAGGGAAGATAATCGGTTTAGTGGAACCAAGTGCATTTAATGCTTATCTTACCTAACTACATGAAGCCCGATAAGGTAAAGGGTGTATTTAAAATTTCTTTGTGTAGTCATTTTACACTTACCAGTTTTCAAAGACCAGAGTTAAGCAAATCAAAGGTGATCAAACATTTCCCGAGTGAATTTCAAGGTATTTTCACAACAATCTTAAATGCATTTTCAAGCAAGTTAACCAGTCAATATCAGTTGTGAATATTTGCATTATATTTACTAATTCGAAAGCATTTTTTGGTTAAGTTGAAACCCTAAGCTATTTCATTAGTAGAAATCCAAGTTTGAAATGGCTCCCAAGATGCAGAAACCTATTGTAGTTGAGACTATTGAGAAGCCCTCACTAAAGTATTTCTTACTTCCCAAAGTGGCATCTGAACCCAATGAGAAAACTACATTCTCTCTTATTCTGGATAGGGTTCTATTGGTTGAAGATGTCAGATTTTATACTAAGTGTCGTGTTGAAGAGCTAGGTCATACCAAAATTAAGGACATGTATGATGAATTATGCACCGATAGAATCTTGGATAGTAAGTATGAGCATATTAAAGTTAAGGGATTGATCGAAGTCCTAACCTATCCTCGAGTTTTCAAACCCTAATGGGTCAAATTTGTCTTGAGCAGAGTGCATGATGACTTTATGTGGTTAGAGGAGCAACCGTTCAAAATCACCAAGGAGATTATTCACATAATAACCAGATACCCTATATTCGACCATACTCGAGCACAGAACATGATGTCATAGAAGGAATTGATAACTTTAACTGGATTTGAGTCTGATTGCAGAGGTCTTAAGTTGAATAATGTAACAGATGCAGAGCTAAAGTTTGCAATTAGAGTCATAGGTTATTGTTTCTTTCAATCAACAAGAGAAAATAGTGTACCGTGTGCAGCTGTAGATTTGGCCTATAAAATTTTGAAAAAGGGTATGAAAGTTGATTTATGTGAAGTATTGTTGAAGAATCTTTTTGAAAATCTCAACACAATAAGGAAACCTAAGAAGAATAACACTACTAACACACTAAAGTTTGGGTCACTCTTAGTGTGTATGTTCTTCTATTTTCAGAAGTTCTTTCCTTTAGTCGGTAACATCGTTTGGGAATTACACCGACCAATCAACCATCAAATAAATGACTTTATCAATCAGCTAGGTGATAAATTCAATGAGATAATGGATGATTACTTTAACAAAATTCAGGACAAGATGCATAATAGGTACAGGATCCCACCTCAGTTAGTGGAAAAATATAAGGATGCTATATGTTTTGAAGTGGATACCGACTACTGTAATGTCAATGCAGTAGAACCCAGAACTCAATCTTTATCGCCTATGGGTTATGAGATTGATTTTGATATTACTCAACAACAGATAGATGCCTTTTTGGCACTTCCAAGGCACTCGACCGAGATCAGGTATGGTACCTATGAAGAGGTAAAAGAAAAAGTAAAATTGAGCATAGTAGTACCAAAGGCTACCAGAAAAGCCACTAAAATGATCAAAGTTTTAACTGAGAAATTTGGAGAAGGTTATACCTCCACACCTACTAAGCCAGTAGGTAGGAAAAATGATCAACTTACAATCGAGGAAGAATCTGAAGCTCAAGAAGTAGCAATTACACTAAGCACCAAATTGCCAAAGGGCAAAATCTTGAAAAGAAAGAAACAAGATACTACCTAAGGTATCACTGACTCCTCTAGTTAAGCGACCTAACACTAGATCATATGCAGTGTCACTTGGTAAGAGGTAGAAAAATGTTGAATTGCCTAAAGTTACAAAGACTTATAGAAAGTCGACCAGAAGACTCATTTTGAATAAGGAGTCAAGTGACAAAGAATCTGAAGATGCAAATAAATTTCAGATTGCTAAAAGCACAAAGGAAGATGTACACAGTGTTGACAATTTTTGTGCAAATTTGAAACAATATGGAGGATCTGGATCATTTAGGTATGTAAAATGTGACTCTCGAATAGAAGAAGAGAAGAGGAAAATAGAAGAGTCAGTAGTGTGTACACTTCTCAAATTCTGAGTAGTTCCATTGGAAGTAACTGATTTTCTTCCAAAAGTATTGTACTCTCATATTGACAACAGATGGAAATATGCTATGGACTCAGAGAAACAGGTAAGAGAAAGAGTTTTGGTACATCTCTTTCCAGACAAGTCGGTAGATGATATAAGAAAACATTTGAAGAAATACAAGACAAATTTTCAAGTAAAGCAAAGGGCCTTGAAAATGATGAATGGTCTTTATCTTGAAGTAGAGAAGGATTGGCAAGACATATTCAAAATTTAGACTGAAGAGCCTCAAGGTGAAGTGGAAATAGTTGACATCACCGAGCAAGATCCTACTTCAACTATTCAACTCGATGAGGATGTTATGGACACTGAGGCACAGGAAGAAGAGATGATAGAAGGAAATGCCTATGCCAAACTGATATCAAGTGAATCAGTTTTGGAACAGGTTAAGTCCTATCCTCTGGTAACTCAACAAGTGTCAACCAAGCAACCTCAGGACACAGAAAAAGGTAAAGAGGATCCAAAGGCTACACCAGGTGAATCTATCTCTCAGGCCACAACAGAGAAAACTTCTCAAGCACCTACAAACATTGAAACTGTTGCCACTGAGACCCCAAGCAAGGAAACACTGAAGGATACATCAGAGGCTACAGGAACCAACAAAAGTGTTGCTTCCACCAAGCAACAAACCAAGGAAGAAAAAGCCTCCAAACCCATTGTACTCGTTCAACTGGTGAAGGCATCATCATCTAAAGAGAAGAAAGCAAAGAAGCACAGTTTTAAAATAGATCTATCAAAGCCTATTGTGTTGCCAAATGTTGACATTTCAAAACTAAAAGGGCAAGCACTTATTGAATTTGAAGAGATGTGTAAAGCCAAAGCAGAACAGGAAAAAAAGATAGCTATTCAGAAGAAGAACCAAGTACTTCAGAAGGTCAAACCATTATTGACAGACATGCTACCCGAAGCTACCGTGAATAAAGATGCTGCCATCCATATGCAACTGGATGAACTACTCACTCAATTAGAAGCATCAGGAGTAGACGCATCAGAATACCTTAGAAAATTAAAAGACAAAGAGCTAACTGCCAAGATGATTGAAGAAGTGTAGAAAGCAATTGCTATAGGTAAAGTCAAGCTTGTTGGATTCATTGCTAAGTTGTCCCCTCAACTCAAGTGCATTATTTATTTCTTTCAAAAGTTATGTACATTTTCATTATTTATTAAAGATATCAAGCATAAGACCGAAGTCATTGAAAAAGAGATTGCCGATCTCTCCAATAACTTAACTACCGAGCCCAATTCTATTCAGCATTTTTATACAAAATTACAAACTCTTATGACTCAACAGTTAGAACTTCGGAATGAAGAGCACAAAATAAGGATGGATATCATGACTCTTCAAACATTATTTATTCCCCATTTATCATCCGTTCAAGAGCAGATCAACCGAGCTACCCAATTATCCACTCAAACAAAGGGAAGTACTTTAGATGGTTTAATTTCACTGTTAGCTGATATTACAGCTAATAATTCTTTAATGGAAAGTATCAAGGATGCACTTACCAATGCTTTCAACGATGCTCATACCAAGTATAAATCTATTTTTGACCAGTTTCCCCCACCTAATGGTAACTAGTTTTGATGTTTGTCAAAAAGGGGGAGTGTACCGAGTATACAGAGTACAGAGTTTTCAGAGTTTTATCCTATCTACTGAGTGTACAGATGGCATTGATAGGGGGAGCATGGAACATCAGGAGCATGCAAATCAAGTTATGTACAACATATTGATAAGGGGAGTATGTATTTGAAGTATGTATTTCAACAAATGTATATACTGTCATTTTAGTCAAAATTTTGTAAGTATATAGATTTTGAGTTATGACTTTGAAAGGAGTTTTGTCAAACATACCAAACTAATGTCAAAAGGGGAGATTGTTATTATTTACTAAGCTATCATTAGTTTTATGTCCAAAGTCATCCTATATACTCTAGTCGGTTAATACTACCGAAATATTCAGTCAGTAAGTACTAAGGTTGTCGGTTGCAGAAGAAAGGCTAGTCACTAAGATGAGTAATACCGAGCTGCCTACCGAGTAGCAAAGAAGGTATACCGAGTTAATCTGAGCCAAGTGGAAACGTGTTACCAGATTCAATGAACCTAGACACATATGTGGAAACATGTTACAAGATTCGAGAACAGGGAACTGTTATTACATAGGAAATTGTATTCAAAGATTTTGTATAATTTTGAGGAAGTTTATCCAATGAAATATTTCTATGTTTATTCATTCAATAAAACATGTTTGTATGATCGATGTATGAACAAGATCACCATCTCAGAGATCTATATATATGCAGAGTGATTTGAGTATCTAACATTGAGAGGAAAGATTGATGATTTGAAAATGAAAACCATAAGAGAAGAGTGACAGAGATATTCAGAGGTCACCGAGAAGGTTTTTCAGAAAATAGTTTAAGGGACAGAGTATACAGAAGAGGTCACCGAGTTGATTTATCAATTACCAAGGTATGCTATGAGCAAGGTAATTTCATATTGAGCATATAGAGTCTGCTATAACATTTCAGATGTAAAGTTGTAGATATTTTGTAAAGATTTTTGATTGAATCATTTGAGTTATAATAGTAACCTTTAACAGGGTAAAAGACTCTAACAAAGTCTATAAATTGTAAAGCCTTTAACCAGGTACAACATTTTGTAAAATTGTTTGTAAAATCCTTTAGCAAGGTAGATCTAAAAGATCTTGATACTCCTAACAGGGTAAGCTATCAGAATTAGCTAAACATGTAGCTCTAACCGAGAAACCTTTATTATTGCAGTAGTGAAGTTGTGGGTGCCATCCCCACCGCAGTTTTTCTCTCTAACAAAGAGTTTCTGCATAACCAAAATATTTGCGTTATGGAGTGAAATGTGTATGGATGTTATTTCTATGATTATGTTTTAGCTTTATATATTATGAGATCAGCTATACACAGTTTATGTTTATCAGTAAGATTGTTTTTGAAGAAAAATTTTGAAGTACTGATTCAGCCCTCCCCTCTCAGTACATTAGCTTTCCTAGTTGGACATAATAGTAATGCCTACCAATTTGGGTGCAACCCCCAAGTGAAAGCCACTCTCTCAAAGGACATTGAACAAACATGGTCACTCCCCGAGGACCCTATGGCAAATCAAACAGCCATAACACCACTATAAAAAACAAGTGGTCAAACAAGGACATATTGACTCTTGGCTAACCATAAGGCAAGGACACTACATGGTTAAGACAACGAAGCCAACATATATCTCTTGGCCAAAGGTACTGAATACGCCTCCACAGGATGACTGAACCACGGACCAAAATGACACATAATACACTTTGCAACATCATTGATTGAAATATGAAATAGAACACTCTTCACAGACGTCACATTATTCAATTTCCCAAATCAATATTCCATCAGGAATGAAATCCACATTAAACACTCAACCAAATAAAAATATGAATTCCAAATAGGCATTTAATTCCATTCCAGAATATATCCAAATCTACCAATTTGAATCTCTAATTTATGCCTTGATTTCCATTGATAAATTTATTACCCACATAATAAAAATCACAAGAAAAATCACCATTTATGCTTAACATAAAACAACCACTTCAACATATTCACTTAACAAAATTAAATAAATTTATAACGCATATCGGTTTGCACCGGTAAGGCACAGGGTCATGTGGTGGAAAAAGCCAACCCGCAGTAGTGTTGTTGCTAAGGCAACAGACACTACCTATCGGTAGTGCTGCTACCACTGGTAACAGCCCTACCGACCGGTAGCACTGCTACCACTGGTAGCAGCCACTATCGACCAGTAGCACTACTACCAACTGGTAGCAGTACTGTCGATCGCTAGTGCCACTACCACTAGTAGAAGCCACTACCAACCGGTAGCACTGCTACCGACCGGTAGCACTGCTACCGACCGGTAGCAGTCCTACCGATCGGTAGTGTTGCTACCAATCGGTGGTAGTCCTACCGACTGGTAGCACTGCTACTACGTAGTGGTGCTGCCAGCCGGTAGTTCTGCTACCTGCGGGTAGCAGACACTACCGACTCATGTGATGAGCCTAGCCCATCACAGGAGCAGTATAGTCAATGAAACAAACAAACAAAAACACATGCCTCCAAGGCATTCTAAAACTGAAAGATCACAAAAATAATAACCACAATAACATTCCATTTCCATAATTATTTCACGGGCACACACATACATTGCCAATTTCCAAAATTTCAAGGAAAAGTTACCAGCAAGGTAGATGGTGGAATAAACACACTGGAAAGAATAACTAGCCAATTCTTGACAGTATAGAAACAAGGATGCACACAACAAACCCAATCTAAAATTCTTTCTTTCAAAAGAAGAGGTAAACCAAGAAGTTGATTTTCAAGATCAAACATACAACAGATAGAGAAATGAGCCATTTCATTCCTAAATGCAAACATATGATATAGATTTCACATAACCAACAATAGTAAACACTATTTCTTCCATTCCAACCATTCCACAAGCATCTATAGGAAGATTGTATAAATTCCCATACACAGGAAGCAAACTGAAAATTTCAAAAACAAATTCAAAACAAGAAGGGAACCTCCAACCTTGAAGCAAATAGCAAGCAAAGAGATGAAGAAAGTCCAGTCCTACAACTAGGTCGAATCTCCAGCTCCTCCAGGAAGTTTTCCAGAAATATTTTCTTCTCCCAAAAATTTTCTTCTTCTCCTACCGTGAATCCCCAGAATGGATGCCCAAAAATATCTTTTAACCTAAGCTTCTAGGTTAAAGTTATTTCATCCAATAAGATTTAAATATTTTAAAACTAAAAGGCAATCAGATTTATTTCTTTCCCAAAAATAATATTTCTTACTAATGATTAAATTAAAAAGGCCAAATGGAAAACTCAAAAGGGAAGCTTTTATTTATTTCTTTTTTTCCATAAATACTTCCTTCAACATAAGCATTTAACCTATTTAAATGGCTAGGCAATTTATTTATTTCACAAAAATATCAATGCAACTTTATACAATAAATTAAGCCATTTAACCATTTAATCTAGCAATCATTAATTTAAATAAATTAATAATCACAAAGCATAATGATCAACTAATTATGCCAACATGAGATAGCATCATCCACTTAAACTAAATAACCATTTAAATAACCGGAAACACATAAAACCAAGAAAGATCAAATGACGACTCTCAAATGACCAAACCAAGGCACTATGACTCGCATACCAGCCAGACGAGAAAGACAACCGACTTACAACACTCACACAAGTGTAACTGCAAGTCAAGATGGGGTACCACAACTATCTCCTCCACTCCCATCGGATATGTAAGGCATGCTCAGACTTGCGAAACTAGGTGGAGTCAATACCCCGTAACTACCCGTACTAGTACCTGCAATGTCCTACACCAAAGAACCACACGTGCATACAGACCAATATATATATATATATATACAGACACGGCACACACACCGATAAAGGAGAATCGTGACGTTACCTATCTCACCAGAGTGAGTGAAGGAAAATCATCCCCTCGCATCCCAATACACTTGCAAACATGCAACATATAAATAACGCATCACAATATAAGGGAAAAAGTGTCAATCCATGATAAAGATCCATAAAATAACATTATTCATAAGCACTGAGATACTGCAAAAAAATCATACACCATAAATCCAGATAAAGCATGAAATAACATCACATAATATCCGAATCAAAATAAAATAATGTTCCACGGAACACTCATTGAAGTAACTCAAAACATACAAAAGAGGTTGATCAAGGAGGGATACTACACTACAAACATTAAGGCTAGAACTATTGTCCACTAATGTTCATCTTATCGCACTATCGTTTATGATAACCACAATCATTAAGGGATCATATTGTTGTTAAATTTCACTAGAAGGCACCTCATCTTGTGTAAACACAATCTGAGCCTTAGGTGATGTAATAGAGTGAATCAAGGAAGCCATATTATTAGATGTCACTGCGGGTGGGACATTCATTATTTTCAAGGCATCTTGTAGCATTCCATGATGAGTTGAGGAAGTTTGAATCAAATCCCAAAGGGATATCTTGGCATGAGTAGCTTTAAGTTGTTTGACAAGATCATATTCCTTACCAAGGGTTTGTGAAATACGAGGTGCTTGAGGAAGAATGAGTTGAGGATCAGGTAGAGGAGTCAGAACAATTGGAGGAGGGTTAGGTTGCCTATTGTTTCTTGTGTTATAGATATGGGCAACTGCATTATAAATCTCCTTAGTAAGTTGTCTAGCATAACTATAAGGACTCTTAGTGGGATTCCTTCCTTGAACTGTAATGATGGATTTGTTTGGAGTGCTAAAGGAATCATGACCGTATCCACCTTGAACCATGAAAAGAGGTTGATTAGGAAGAGGTGAAGTTGGAGAAGGACAAGCACCTTGGACAAAAAAAAGTGGTTTTATATGTTCATTCACATTGATCATGTTGATTAACTTTTTAGATGCATTATTCTTGTTTGGAAGTTTAGGTAGAGACATAAAGTCATCAAGGGCATCATCCAATAAAGCATGCTCATAGTGATTGAAAGGCTTATCTTTGGATTCAAAAGGAGACATAACATCATAGAGGGAATCATGGGAATCAACTATGTCGCTAGATCTAGTGGAGGAGTTGATAGGAATATACCCATGAGAGGGATCATTCAACTTATCTTTCTCATCACCATGAAATGGCACAGTAACAAGGTTGATTAATTTTTGACAAAATGAGAGTTTAGAAGGCTTAGGGTTCAAAAATTCATCTAGAGCTTCATCTAATTCATCCTTACCAAACTCATAATCAACAAAATTGCATACATCATCAAAAGCATGAATTTCTTGTAAATAGAAATCTGGCATTTTGAAATGAAAATTGCATGAAACTTAAACACACAATGCAAGGAAAATGAAAGAAACCTATCTCTTCTTTTTTTTTCTCTTTTTTTTATCTATTTTTTTTTTAGGTTTTCAAAGCAAATAAATAAACTAGATCTAAATCTAACAATATAATACAATGCAAATGAAATTGGATCACTAGATCTAGATCTAATAATACAATACAATGCAAATGAAATTGGATTCACGTTGGGTTCACCAAAGATATGTAGGGGAAAAAGTGAGACTAAGTATGGAAACCCTAATCCCACTCTTATACACACTCATGGAATACGAAAGAGCCTAGGGAGGTAATGCATGTTGACTACTTCTTATGAGAAAGAGAGATTCGTGACTTACTTCTTAGGTTTTCTATTCCTTTGTTGTAAATGAGAGAGAGGAATGATGCAAAATGCAATCTAACCTAGAAGGCAAGTAAGAAAACAAATCCTAATCTAAGAATGCAGATCAGAGAACAATTGATACATTGCTGAAAAGTATGGATCAGAAGGCGAAATAAGAGGTGCACCTGTGTCTAAAATCTGAGCAAAAATGTCTGGGACTAGGGTGCCACGCCACTATCCTGATTCTGCAATTTTGGAGTTGCAACTTGTTAGGGTTTCAAGCAGATCCAAAGCAAATATGAACTAACAATTATATGCAAATTTAAATACAAAAGATAAAGAAATAAAACAAGACACAGATAACATAGAGATTTAACGTGGTTCACCCAAAATGGGTTACGTCCACCATACACAGTCGTCCAATCTTTCTTATTATCCAGCAAAAATAGTACATCAACCTTACAATGCCTTAAGCATCCCAGCCACTTATAACATGTGTTTTTAGGGCAACAAACAAAGTCGGCCTTTTTAGGGTTTTATTACAATGTTGGTTTTCATCAACGAAAAAATGGCAAAAAAAATTTCTCGGGGGCTGCCGCCCCCGAACCCCTACCCAGGGCACAGCCCGGCCCCAGACCCCAGTGAGGATATGTGCTGAGTGTACAGTACTTTGCTGATTAGTCACCACATTTCAACACAACTGAGAGGAGGGATTCTGAGACCTGTGAATTGTTGTTCTACCAAGTCCTGCTGATAGAGGGCAGGACCAAGGCGCCATGCCCCTGTCCTTGATAGGGTTTTTGCACTTCTAAAGTTTCTGAGTGATGTGGATGCTTGTTCCAAATATGTACCTGCTTCCATATTCCTATTTTTGCACCTGCAATCTGAAAAAGGGAAGGTTTGGGGTGGCTATATAGGGTTTTGTCATAGTCAAACCCCCTTGTGTTGGTGATTTCCACCTCCACGAATAGCTGATAATATACTAAAAATGTGTGTGCAAGAACCTTATGCATATGAAAGATCCTAAGAATGAAAATAAACAAACTAGAGGAACCCTTAAGAGTAAACCCTGATTGCTTATAATTAACCAAGTAAATGCTCTAAATCCATAATGCAAAGTGATCTAAAGCATGAATATGAATCAAAATGAAGCTTATGCAAAGATCTGAAAACAACATGAAACCATACCCAACCCCAAGGGAGAGGTACAAGCTAATCATCAATCGGTGATCTCCTATTGTTCTTCTACGTCTTCAAAAGCCCCCAATTGATAAAATAATGCTTGATGAATGTTTGATGGATGAATGATGAATGTTGTTGAAGACTTCAAAGATCTACTCTTTTGCTGCAAAGAAGGCTCTAAAACTCCAAAAACTTGCTCTTAGATTCTTAGAAGAAGCCCCTTCAAATAAAGAAAGAGATCTCTTAAGTATGAAACCTTATATCTTAATTCCATGTTTAGGCCAACCTAGGACTTGAATTTCCCATTGATATTTTGGGGTTAAGCATTATCATATCATAGGATTGTGCTCCCAAAATTTCAGAAAAAAAAACCGTGAACCATGTGCATTCCCACCACGGTTTGACCAACTTTTCACCGAATTTGTAGGACCATTAGATATGATGATATTAGAGCACATCCCAAAGTTATAGCTAATTTTGAGGTGTTTTCATATGCAAAATCGGGCCTAAAAGGTCAAAATAAGACATAATTAGGGCTTATGATTAAATGATTCATTGGAGGAATAATATGAAAAGGGGCACACTTAGGGTAAAGGGCCCAACTTTGTAATGTGAAATGATCTTAGATTTAATTTAATTAATTAATTAAATGCTTAAAGGGGAATTAGAAATGCAAGATGCAAGACACACTAAGGCAGGTACTAACCTAAGTGTGAAATTGTACCACCCTAGCAAGGGTGTACAATTTATGACACTACAAGGGATTTCTAGGTAAATTACCAATTAGGCTAACCTCCAATGGTCATGTGGAGTCACGGGGATCAAATCTTATCAATGAGATATAGCCCCCACCCTATTTCAAAGTGGGGCCAAATTGAGCAAGACAATAGTGTTTTGGGGTGACATGATTTAGACTAGGGTGTTCCACACAATCATGACCAAAACAATGCTAAAAAGGGGTTGGTATCCCATGGTAGGACCCAAAAAATGCTATCCATGGCCTCAAAGCTATAGAATAGGTACAAACAGATCTAGAAAGGAGATGAGGATAGGACACGCTAAAGTAGGAACACAAACATGAGGTATAAATTGGACTGGTGATGATTTATGGTGCTAGATTTAGCCCCCAATGTAAGGGGAGTATGAGCCTATGCAAATACTCATAGAAAATTAAATGAAAGATAAAAGAGAGGATCAATTAGGAGTGCAATCACAAGGAGATAAGAGATCACTAATTTTGAGAAACCAAGCCCCCAATCTTTGGATCTTAACTCACACAATCGCATGCAAGGGCACACAAAACAATACAAAAACAAAAAGACAAACAAAGACAAAAGGAAAAGACACACACCATAAAAGATAAAAACCATATCAGGACCTCAAGTCAACCAGCTCAAGAGACCTCAATAACAAATGTCTCAACCACTAATGTCATTCTTGAAATACCATCACAAGGACACAAGAGATCACATCAAAAGAGCAAGAGCTTTCATCAAACCATCAACCACCAATAGAAAAGATATGAGCTCATGGAGAGAAGAAAGGGAATACATGGATATCACATTATAGTTTTGTTTTACTTGGTGATCCATGAGAACAAGAGGGAGAGAGGGAATGGATGTCATGGGTTAGTTGTGTTTTTTCTAGGTGATCCATGTCGAGAAGGAGAGTAGGAATAGTCTAGCTATGTTTTGCTAGTTTCACTCATCCTATTGTGTATCCAATTGTCTCATTTTAGGTGTTAAGAATCTCGTATAAGAGTTTTTTTTCTTCGGTTTCAAGCATGCAATAACCCATGTAAGACATGAAATAAAAATGCAAATTTGTGTGTGGTATTAGGAACATCTCATGTAAGAGCTTCTTTGATTTTGGTTTTGAGAATGTGTAGCTCCGTGTAAGACAAATATATGCCTAGTTTCAAGGACATCTCGTGAAAAAGTTGGTTTTCTCTAGTTTCAAGAATGTGCACCACATATAAGATATATAAATGTTGCATTTTGTTTTGGGTATGAAGCATCTTGTGTAAGAGTTTGTTTTCTTTGGTTTCGAGAATGAACACCTTGTTTAAGACATGCAAAAATATAGTATAAAGAGGGCGATATGTATGCACCCCCTTAAGATGTCAACCTAGCTCTCTTTTGATGTCTTAAGGAAGCTAGAAACAAGGATACCCACCTTCAACACCAAGGAGATATCCTTTTAGCCAGCAATTTTCATAAATCCAAGCTAGAGAGGCAACACTCTTACAAGCAAGTATAAGATAGTTGAAAAGGAGATATCTCTCAACAAGTGTAAAGGGAATCCTCTAAGGAGAAGAGATCTTTTTCTCAAAGAAATCTACTCCCAAGAGGAGCTTGTTTAACAAACATAACATCTTCTACCAAAAGAAGGGAAGGAGAACAAGAATGCCTACCTTCCTCATATTGCAAGGTAAAGGGATTCTTGATGAAGGATGACACACTTTTGACCCAAAGTGAAGGGTTTGTTTAGAATAGATATGTATTTCCAAGTGAAGAAGAGGTTGTAGTCAAGGATACACACCTCTTGTATAAGAGAGAATCCTTGAGAAAACAACAAATTCACACAAGGAATGACATCATATTGTAAGCAAACACCACTCAACAAAGGAAAAGTGGATCCTTAGAAAGGATAAGGAAGATCAATGCCCCCCCAGTGTAGGGACAATGAGAAGAACTATACAACTTGTAATGAGAGATTACAAATAAGAAAATGCACTATGTACTCACATGAATGAATATTAAATGCAATAAAATACATCAAGATATGCAAAAATGTGACTCTAAAGAAATAATCTTCAAAGAAAGAAAGATTAAGATAAAGGATCACATACCCCCCTAAGATGAGATTATTCATATGAGACATATTGTTTATGTTGCTGCCCCAAGATGGTTGATATTGAAAAAAACATCACCACAAATGAAAAAGATACCCCAATGAAGTTAACTACTAATGTCATAGGGTGAGGAGAAACATGGAGGGTGAATGGAGTGCTAAGGCACTACCTCTTCACCAAGAAAGAGTGTAAGATCGGTTGTAAGAGCTATGCGAGTTCTATCATATTGGTCTTGAACAAATGTTTTAAATGATTTACAATTTCCAAGAGAATGATAATAACTATTGTTAGAGTAATCTTTTATTAGCTAATAATTATTTATTTAATTATTAGTCTATTATACTCTATCCTTAAGCTAAACTTAGAAAATCTTATAATTCTTTAGGGTTTCAAGTATCCTCTTATAAGGATTCTCTCTTTGTATTTTCATAACAACTGTAACTATTGAATTGGATTCTTGTTGCACAATCAATATGAATCCTCTTTTTTGGATCTCTGAATTGTGACCTCCATAGCTTTTTTGCTTCTCTCCTTTTGTGACAGGTTTGCATGCAGGTTGTTGGGGTTTCGAATTTCCAAATAATTTCAAGCACCCTACTATTAAAAATGGTGGTCACTTCATGGAAATGACACATAATGGATGATTAATGATTTGAACAACTAGAGTAAAGGAGGATATGAATAAATTAATTCCAATGGACCCCATGAAAGACTAGTGTTTTTGATCTATAGAAAAGATGATATGAACAGAGAATTAAAATAAATGAAACATGAAAATATAAGAAATACCCATTTCAGAAAATCAAGTTTCCAAACTCCAGTAAAAATATTAGATTTGTACAATGTGTTTTTGGTTGTAGACCATACAGAAGACCGTAAGAAGGCTGAAAAACCTGTTATTTTGACCTGCATGAAAGAATACATTGACTTGGAGTAAAAATGTATGCAAATATCAAATCTGAAGTTTAAGGCAGCTGACTAAACAAAAACCCAAAAGATAGCTTAAAGCAAGGTTATTGACTAACTAGTTTGCATATTAATTTCAAAGGGTTTTGTTAATTTTAATGTAAAATGGTGACTTTTCACCCCGAAAGGGGTATGGTGCCCATTCAACCACATATATAAGTGGTTAAAAAATGTAGATATGGGAGGGGGAGTCATAATAATAACATAATGTTGTAAGGATTGAATATCATTTTGTATTAGAGAAGTCTATGGGAAGAAGAAGTATCATTTTGTGCAAACAATATGTAATGAAGTATTTACAAGTGCAACTTATGTATGCAATTATTTCTTGAAGATTGATATACAAGTTTCACTGTCTCTTTTTCCAAATATTGTGTACACTTTTGTGTTGATGAGTTATCTTTGTCCTCTTGATAAATTTGTTTATAGATTTGCTATGATGTGAATCACATGTTGTTGCATTAAGTGAAAGATTGAGTTCTTATTGTTTGTGTAACACATACTAAATCTTCATAGTTGATGAGAAAATGTCTCTTGAGTTGATAAGATATTCTATCCACAAAGTGTCATATATATCCTGGATAGAGGCACCGGTATGTTATTGATTTTCCAAGGTTTTGATCTGTATGCATTCAAGGTCCTTGACAGAAAAAACATTCTTCCCAAATCCTATATGAACTGATCTATGCATATGTCTTTTAGGTCCTGAAAGTAATCTTTTCAATATACATTCACAATCATTTCTTTTCCAAGCATTCAGTTAAAGAACATAATAAAGCATAATTGCAGACAACAATTTGCCTATTTGTTATTTTGTAAAAGGCTTAAATCCACTTTAAATAATCTCTTTTGTGCTTGAGAGTGTGAGGTACACCTGCCTAGATTTAGTGGAGCCTAAAGTGTAGAGGGATTTAGTCTTTGACTATCCCTGTTCATTGGCCAAGGCTGATTGGACTACTTGAGGATTTGGCAAGTCTTTGGTTTTCCAATCTATGGTTTTGGGCACCAACACAGGCAATCTTTGGGAGCTATAGAGTTGATTTTTCCTAAACTCCAATATGGTATCAGAGCTCCAGATTTGCATGCCCCTGTTCTCTTCATGAGATTTTTTGGGCCTTGTTCTTCAAATCTGTGTATTCAGAGGTTTGTGTAGTTGCTTTTTCCATTTCTAGGGGTAGCCGACTTTTTGGTACATTTTGGTGCCAAAAGGTCCTCACAGTTGGATTCAGAAGGCTAATTCCATGAATTTTGATATATAATTTGCCAATTTTTTATGATAGCGGCATCTAGGGCATCATTTTTTATTGGCACATTTTTCAAGGCACAAAAATCCATACGGCTGTACCTGCAAATGCGTCAAAAAATTTTGTCAAAAAAATTAAAAATTAAAAAATAAAAAAATTTACCATTTTTATGCCCTAAAAGAGGGGTTTTTTCTTTTGGTCATACGGAGGCGCTTTTTCAAAAACCTTATATCGTCGTGTTGTCCTCAATTTCAGCACGACCAAAATCATGAGGCAACCCTACGAAACTAGTCCATTTTGTACCTTATGACCTCTGGGAGAGCTTGATCGACTCTGTCAGTTAGCTCGTTTAGCTTTTCGCTTTTCATTTTTATTGTTTTCTAAGTTTTTTTTAAGGTTTGCAATTTTACCTGTAGGTCGGACTTTAACTTTCTTTGCAAAGTTAATTGCACATCGGACTTTAAAGTCTGATGTGCACATGTTTGATTTTCAACCTACAGATCGGACTTTAAAGTCTGACCTGTAGGTAATCTTTCCCCTGCAGTTCGGACTTTAAAGTCCGACCTGCAGGTTGTTTGGTCGAAGAGTGCATGTCAGACTTTAAAGTCCAACTTGGAATGGTTTTCTTCCTACATGTCAGACTTTAAAGTCTGACATGCACTGCATGATTAGCAATTAATACCGCATTTATTGCTCATTGAGGGGATTATTTATTAAATTTTAGGGTTTATTTCTTCATTCTCGTTTCTGATTTTCCTTCTCCACATGTGTCCTCCTCTGTTTTTTCTCGTCAGCCTTGGAGATTTGTTGCATCTACAATGGATTTTTTCACTCATTGTGGTAGAAAAAGGTAGGTTTGTGATTTCGTTTCAAGTTTTTCTTTTTCTTCGCGTTTTGTGTTTTCCTTTTTTCCCTTTCTGCCTTGTTTGTTTTTTGTTTTGCTTGATAGTGTTTTTGGAGGGTAATCGGACTTTAAAGTCTGATTGACCTTCTAATCTTTTCTTCCCCTTAGCCTGCATATTGGACTTTAAAGTTGGATATGCAGGATGATCAATGGAGCTCTCTTTGCATATCGGATTTTAAAGTCCAATATGCAGGAGGGTAACCTTCGCATATCAGACATGATATGCAAAGAGGACAACGTTGGATTGACATGTCAGGTTTTAAAACCTGACATGTCAATCAGTTGCTTTTTTCCCCTGATTAGCATGTCGGACTTTAAAATCCAATGTGTTGGTTTGTCAAAAAGTTTTACTCTCGCACATCGGGCTTTAAAGTCCGATGTGTTGGTTTGTCAAAAAGTTTTACTCTTGCACATCGAGCTTTAAAGTCTGATGTGCTAATGATATTCCCTAGTTCGCACATCAGACTTTAAAGTTCGATGTGCTATTGAATTTTCCAAAATTTTCACATCGGACTTTAAAGTCTGATATGCTAATTTTATCCCCTGAAGTGCAGGTTAGACTTTTTTCACCAACCTGCTGTTTTTGGCAGTTTTACTCTTAAGCTTGTTCTGAGTCCGATTTCTTAATCCAATTGAGAAAAATTGGTTTTGATGATGATGATAACTATCAAAAGAGATAATAGTGTTGAAAGCAATCATTGTGAATGTCAAATCTCCCTCACGACAAATTCGAGCCTTCATCGAGTCAGTTGGAATCTTCTCCGAGTAAAACATCAACAAAAAAGATGAAGTACAAGTATGATAAGTACTTGAATCTGTACCTAGAGAGTTTAGTGGGCTCAAACATCAAGGAGATCAGAGATACTAAAATTGGACATGTCAATATGCAGGAGTTTATTGACCAGGTTGAGAAAGCTCCTGCTCACCTAACCAATCTGATCAAATCAGAGTTGCATAAATATGCATCCTTCCTAGTTGCAGCTCATGATCCGGAATTTGTACTTGCAGTAGCGGATCACTTTGATCTGAATACAAAAAAGGTGAAGGACGATGATCAAAATGTCATCATGACTCTGGATAGTGTGTTTTTCAACAGTGTCTTCAAAGGCTCTCCAGTTGAAGAAGTAGTTGACATTTATCAAGAAAGTGCTCAAGAGTACTATGAGAAAAATGAGGTTAAATGCAAGAAAGTGATCAATATTGTGTACCTCTCTACTACTAGACATTCCACTACCACACGATGGCCCAAGTTCTTTCATAGGAGTGACTTCAATGAGGAGTACAATGATGTGGTTACCATGTTATCAAGAGTGAAGGGGTTAAAAGACTCTAATTACTTTCAAAGCTGGATGTGTTACTACATGAATATAATCAAGAAGGGGCTGCAAGAATTGACTGGGGTGAATAGATCAGCGATGCGCTCTGTGCTCAATTGAAGGAAGTCAAAGTGACACTAAAATTTTATATGACCTCATACCTAGTTTATGCAGCTTCTTTTATGAGGCAATATCCAAGTTTGTCTACCAAGGATGATAGGAGATTGGTGTCTGTCTGGGAATACTATGATCAACTTACCATCAAGAATCAAGGTAACCACTTTAGAAGAGTTAATGATGCCTTCTTTGTTGTGTGGAAGTGCATGTTTGATAAAAGCCTATAGAAGCAGAGATTATCCGAGGCTATGTATAACATGGTATCTCATTTCAGATGTGTTTTGCTTCAATTCCCAACATTCACTTACATCCGGATTGGATGTTTCTCTGGTGATCCTTTTATTCTACCAAGGTATCCTTCTGACAAGATCATTCTCATGGAGTTGTGTCGACAACTAATATATGTGCATGAAAAGCAATCACAAGAACATATGACTAGGTTTTAGTTCCCAAAATCAATTGGCAGGTACTCAGTCCTAACCAACCCCAAAGCCAAAAACATGGAGGAAGAAATACAATGGAATACTATGAGAAGATTCAAGGCACGAAATTTTTTTGACTTTCGTGGCATGAAGAACAAACTCAAGAGGAGTTATACCCATGTCTACAGGTTTGAAGATGTATGGGTAGACTATCAGAATGAGGAAGATATAAGAAGGATGGTTTTTAGTTGACTTACCCTAGAACAGATTGAAAACTAAAATTTATCAAAAATCCCAATGACCATGGCAGACACGGATGACATAATAGACCTTGTCTAATATGAGAAGAAGATTGTCGATTCTCCACTCCCACCAATGCAATGATCAAAGAAGGAAAGTAAATCTATCACCCAAAGGATCGCTCCCATCCTAGAAAACATCAATGCTTGGCTATTAAAAAAGAATCTTAGGATGAAACAGTTTCCTGCTAGTTCCGGGGATGACGATAATAGTGATGGCCCAGTTGGTAAGATGACTATAGCTGAGACAAGAACAAAGTGCAGGGCAGATCCACAAGCACTTTCTTCAACTCCCATAGTACAATCTAAGGGGAAAGGGCCCAAAATTAAATTCACAATTAAAGGGTCCAAGAAGGGTGAGTCATCATCAATCGTACAGGGGACAGTTGGAAATGAGCCAGAACAACCGCCTGCCATTGAAGTTGAAAAAGAGAAGGGGACTGAAGAAGGTGAAATTCCTCAACAAGAGGAAGTACAAGTTGAAGAAACATCACATCCAACTAAAGTTGATGCCCCAACCACTTCACAGACTAACTCATTCAGAGGTGATTATCCACTCTATTGATTCTGACTCTGATCAAGAGGATGAGGAGTTTCAAGATGGGGATCTATGTATGGGCGTTCCGGAGTCAGAAGCTACTCAAAATTTTTTCTAATTACCCAATTTCTCCAATTTGGATGATTTTTTGTCATCCTACATTGAATCTACGATGCTGGATTGTAATGAAGCCTTGGAAGGGGCATTTGAAGAACAATCTACAGTGAACTTAACTGTTACTACAATCACAACAAAAATTCCACCATTGGTAAGTACTAGGGCTGCATCCAAAATTCCTTAAATTCTCCCATCTATGACTAAAGAGATGTCAGCAGTAGCAACTGTTGCAACATCGACGGGTGTCCCACAAGATACTTCAACATTGATGCCAATGACAACACTCATAACTGTTGCGAGCTCCAATCAGCCTACTCCTAAAATCTTAATTGAAACACGACAAGGAGCTACTACTCCATCGGCCAATCTAGAATTACCACCTTGGATGGAAGTAGTAGCCCCTAAGAGGAAAAAATAGGTATTTTCTCCAAATGATTTTGATTTTGAGCAGTTGGTTCCTCCAAATCCTAAGGGAACAAAGAAGCCAAAGACTATATCTCAGGTGTTAGTAGATCGGGCTTCTAAAAGAAAGTCTGCTGAGGTCATGGTGCCATCATCGAATAAAGACAAAGACAACATACGACCTGAGGGTTACACCATGCAAACCATAGAGATCGGGGTGTAAACACATGAGAGTGTTAAGTTGGATTCTCACACAGCTTTCAACTCTTTGTTAAGAAGATTTGATCAGGAGAAGGATGAGAAGAATGAATTGAAGCAAAAATGTGAACAATTGACCAATGTTGTTCTAAAGGTCACACAATCTTCTCAAGAAATTGAGCCGATAGGATCCTCAATGGACACTGAAGCTCTAAAGAAAATTGAACAGGTAGGAGCCAAGAGCCGAGTGATGGATGAGTGGATTTCATGTCTAAGGTCAGAAGGCTCTCATCTTCTAAGTTCAATAGTTGGACCATTGGTGGATTTTGAAGTAATCCAAAGTCAAATGCAAGGACTCAAAACTTCATTATCGCAGGAGATTGAGGAAGTTGAGAAAAGTACGACCCTTTGGAACAAGACGGAGGACTTCAGAATAGATGTCCTTGTTTAAAATGAAGTAATTCCTACAAGGGAAAAATATATCTAGATTTTGTCATTATTGTCTCATAAGCAAGAGACAATAAGGTTAATGATTGCGGAGCTAGACCAAGAGAAGAAAGAAGGTGATGATGAGATTGATCTCATTTTTCCCAAAGTTGTCGATCTTCCTTGTTATTTATATGAAGGCAATTAGAATCTCGTTACTGGTGAAGCTATCACACAGGAATTCCTTTCCTTAATGGATCACTACATGGGACATGATTTCTCACTTGATACATTTGATAAGCTATTGGCGATCCAGGTCAGTTTTGAAGTCCTTACATCCATGCTGAAGGACAGGAAAAAGAAACAGATAAAGATTGAAGATGCAATTTCCCGTGTTCGAGTGATCACAAGTTCTACCCCAATGTCGAACGAAGCATAGATGAAAGCCATCCTGTCTAAGTTTGAAGATTTCCAAAAATCAAACAAGGAGGAGAAAGATGAATAAAGCATCCCCTTTTAGCTTTTTCTTTTTATCTAGTTGCATCATTAGATGTTGTTAGTTTTCTTGCAGTTGCACATTTTCCTTATGCTGTAGTTGTAGTAATGTGGGACTATGCAGTTGAATTAGTCAACTGTGACCACATTTTTCTCCATTCTTTTCCTATTTAAGGAGGAACTCATTTGTAAATATTTATCTTTTTTATGCTAAGCAAAACTCTATAGAATTTTTGCCTCAACTAAGACTTTGTGCTTTTGTTGTGAAGATTCTATCAAGCAAATAAAGAAATAAATTTAGTTTGATCTCAAACTTTGTGTTGTGTCAAGAAAATTGTTTATATGAGTTAATGTTCTTATGTCCATTACTTATATATGTTCTTTACTTCTTGGATATTGGAGATATTGTTATGTGGGTAAAAGAGCTCTTGAATCGTGCGAGTAGACTGTGTGCTCCTAGCATATTTGGGAAATCTTTATGTAATTAAGTGATTAGTGGTAGGCTTTATATTACTGTTGTTACTTGTAGTTTAAAGGATTAGGAATTTATATTTGAAGACTTTGAGTTGCAAGTTAAATTTCTAGTTATTTGTAATAATCAGTTTGAGTTAGTATTACGTTCAAGAGAGACTTTGCGCTACTTGATTGTATGTTTTAGCGTATTTTGTTAGATTCATTGTTATTTTCTTTAAGTATCTAAAATGATAGAGAAATTGTAACAAGGTGTAGGGAAAATACATAGACTGAAAAAAGAGAGTTATGTGCCCAATACCAACCCACAGATTTTGATTTCTTATTAATTAGAGAAGAAATTTCAAAGGGAACCTCCCCTTGATGAGAGGAGAGATTAATTTCTCAACATAGCTGTGTGTGAATTATATATTTTTCCATTGGTACACTGATGAAAAAATATTCACCCAATAGTTTTTTGGTGACTATGCTGGGGAGCGACGTGCAACCGGTATTTTCCCTTTGGGTTGTAGTGCTCTTTTCATTGTAATATCTTTTTGGCTGATTTTATCAAAAATCATAATCTGGTTGATCGAAGTTACACTCATGGGCAACGATTAGTGGGAGTTGTTGATCCTACTTTTGAGTTTTTGCAGCAACATAATTTCCTTTTGTGACACCTCCACGAACTCGTTCTCCTTTGGAGCAGACATGAAGTTTTCCTTCTTGTGCACAACAATCTCCCATACCAAGTGAGGTGTCAAGTTTGCAAGTTTTATTTGTTCCACTTGCAAGTCATTTTCTAATACCACCCTATAATCCATTAAGGATGGTTGTTGTTGGACCTTGGGGTACTGTTTTTGGTCCCTTGAACTTGACTGCACCTTTGCATGAACTTCCCAAAGGTATGCGGAAAAATTTACCCAAATTTTTGGGGGATGGTTCTTAGCACCTGGACGAACACATTGTTGCCTTCTACATCGCATGTGGTTTCCTAGGTGTTGAGCATGAAGATGTTTCGGTGAGATTGTTCATTGAGACTTTGCATGGAGCTGTTGCTGATTGGTTCTATCATCTTCTGAATGCTTGTATCACAAATTGGGCAACTTTCATAACACTATTTGAAGCAAGGTTCAAGTCTACCAAAGATGATCACGCACTATTGGCTCAATTAACTCAAATGAAGAAATAACCTCAAGAAGCTATGCATTAATTTGTAGCAAAGTTCAATAGATTGCACAATCGCATTCCAGTTGCTTCATGACCAACCATTGGAAACTTGAAATGCTTCATCATCAATGCTCAATTGCTAGAGGTGAGCTTTCTTTTGCAAAGGAATAATCCTACAGATTTGGACACTGGACAACAGTTGGCTATATCGGTCGAATATGGTCTTATCCTCACCGGTAAGAGATCCTAACGAGGTTAGAAATAATCAAATTGCTGATTTACCTATTCCTTCAATGAACTTTGTTGATTCGATGATACAAAAGTTAGCAAATGAGTTGTTGGCACTTAAGAAGCAAATTTCCTCACAAGGAAATACTTCTTATCATGATGTTCCAAGAAGGACTTATCCAAACAATGCTTCCAATTATGCCATGCATAATCAAAATAAATTGCCTCCTACTCCAGAGAGGCTTGCATTGGAAGCGCCACCCCAAAATTCAGCTACAGGATATTATAAAGCTGAACAGAATGATCTTCCCCCTTTTGGTGAAGATGATGCCAATTTGCATCAAGAAGATGATGCAGAGTTGGCTGGAAACTCTAACATCAAGTTTATGCAATATCAAGAAGATGATACGCTAGACACACATGATGGGGATGTCTTTGTAGTATTCACCCATTCGCAAGCACAAGCAACTCGACCACCTGTCATTGCGAAGAGTGATGATCCTATTCAAATCAAGGACTCTCATCATTTGCCAATTTCTATTGCAAAGCATGGGACTCCCATACCAAATCCTGTAAAAGACAATGCTATCTCAATGGACGTCGTGAAGGATAAAAGTGTAAGTGATTCTTCAACTACTGCCAATTTTTCTGCACCTGTCAATTCTTCTACACCTGCATCGAAGACTAGTGTACCTAATATTTCAAGTTTTCAAAATGAAAACCCAAATAAATCTTTGATGATGAATTCCTTTCAGTCATTTGATATTTTAGACCATGCTAAGAAAACCACAATACAAATGTCTGAGGTTGAATTTTTGAGATCTAATCCAGATCAATTTGACCGTTTGGTCAAGTTTGTTCAAGAAAAAGATACTACCCCTAGTAATTTTCCTAGGTCTAACTTACTTCAAAATAACTTAGTAACTTCCCCTTCTCCTGTAGAGAAGATAGAACCATTCTATATCTCTTTGTTGATAAATGGTTACAAGCTTAGTAACTATGTAATTGATTCTAGGGCATCTGATAATGTTATCCCGTCAAAAGTTGCCAATGCCCTTGGCTTAACATTGACCAAAACATTTGGAAGATGTTTCTCTATGGATAACAAGAAAGTCCCTTTGATAGGTCAGATCAAGGATGCACAGTTTGTGTTTGCTTCATTCCTAGAAAAGAAGATTAAGATGACAGTACTGGTAGCTGATGTATTTGCTTCCTATGGTCTATTATTGGGAAGAAAATTTTGTAGAGATGTTTGGGGTGAGTTAAACATGGATATGACTGAGGCTCGTATTCCTTTTAAAGGAGTTATCCAAAAGTTGCTCCCAGAAAAAGAATTGAAATACACCATTGTTAAGTCTGATGATCAGCGGGCATAGATTCTTTTTCGAATCGTCAGATATGGGTAATTATTTCATGCATGTTGATGATGGTTTAGAGGTGGCTCCTAAGAGTGAAGATGCTATTCCACTCAATGATGTTCTAGTTTATTGTGAAAGTAGTGTTACAGAATCAGAAAGATCTTCAACTTCAGAACAAGAAATTATCAATTTTGATAACATCAGCATTGGTAGTCCAGATGATGTTTGGATGCTAGAATTTGACAGTAGTTGTTCTTCTACTGGATCAGGAGCCAGTGTTGTGTTAGTTTCTCCTAATGGAAATTTTTTCCCTTTCTCCTTCAAATTGCAGTTTGGTAACACAAATAACACTGCCAAGTATGAATCTCTCCTTTTGGGGATGAATGTTGCCCAAAGGAAGGGGATTAAAAATTTACATGGTCAAGGAGATGTCGAGTTGATAGTTTGTCAGGTCAGGAAAACATATATCAGACAAGGAGCGAAAGGCTACGACACTATCGCAACCTTGTATGAGATCTAATAGAGGCATTTGATTCTTTTGATATATCTGTGGTTTTCTGTGAATTCAATGACAGGGTAGACTCATTAGCAGTATCAGCAACCTCTTTGGTTCCTCACAGAGATTTTTTGGGATCAACATACATTGTTGAATTGGTTTTTCGACCAAGTGTTTCTGACAACTCTGATCATTGGCAAGTGTTTAACAATGATCATCATGTAATTAATTTTTTGCAAATGGCTGAAAATTTTGATGATCTGTACTTTGAAGGTAGTCACTGCCCTTCAAAGGATGCAATTGAAAGTATTGATGCAAAAATGGGAGAAAAATTTCTGCAATTAAAAGGGAACAAGATCCCCAAGGGTCTAGTTTCTCTAGAAAATCTTTTTGACAAACATGATCGTTATGTTAAAAAGCAACAAAGATCAACTGCAGGATCAATGGAATATGAACAAGTAAACATATGGACTGAAGGCAATCCAAAAATGATCAACATTGGAAAGTTTTGTTCACAAGAAGAAAGGCAGAAATTTGTTGATTATTGCAGCAATATGTTGACGTCTTGGCATACTCCTATGAAGATCTAAAGTCTTTTCATCCCGAAGAGCTCCACCATGACATTCCATTGAAACCAAGTATTACACCTTCTCAACAGAAGAAAAGGCAATACAACCCAAAGATCTCTGATACTATCTTTGTTGAAGTTCAAAAGATCTTGAAAGCAAGGATAATCTTCCCCATTCATCATTCTTCTTGGATAGCTAATATTGTACCTATGCGTAAGAAGAATGGTGAGATCCGGATTGTGTTGACTTTCAAAATTTGAATCAGGCATCCTTATAAGATAATTACCCTTTACCTATCATGGATCATGTCCTACAAGTTGTTATTGGATCATAGATGATGTCCATGTTTGATGGGTTTTTGGGCTACAATCAAGTGGAGGTCCTTGAAAAAGATCAACATAAAACTGCATTTAACACACCTTGGGGCACTTTTGCATATCACAGAATGCTTTTTAGGTTGATAAACGCAGGAGAAAATTTCCAACACGCAATGGACTTGGCCTTCTGAAGTTTCCTTGGAAAGTTCATTGTAGTCTATTTGGATGATTTGACTGTTTATTCTAAGAAACGTCAAGATCATTTCTATCAATTGCAACAAGTTCTGAGTAAGTGTTATCAACATGGAATTTCCCTCAATCCCAAGAAATCTATTTTTGGGGTTACTGAGGGTAAGTTACTTGGGCATATTGTTTCAAATGAAGGTATAAAAATTGATGCTGAAAAAGTAAAAGCTATTCATGATCTTTCCATGCCAACAAGTAAAACTGTTGTTCATTATTTCCTCGACAAAGTAAATTTCTTGTGAAGATTTATTCCAGACTTTGTTGAACAAACTCGTCATATAGGTAACATGATGAAAGGCATTTCTCTTTTCAAGTGGACTCCCAAAGGAAAGAAAGCTTTCCATCAAGTCAAGGAGGCCATGGCGAACGCCCTAGTCTTGGTATGCCCTGATTATACAAAAGAGTTTATCATGTATAGCTATGCATCAGATCATACCTACTCGGCCATTCTAATGCAGAAAAATCATGAAGGCGTAGAATCACCTATTGCATTCATGAGTTATCCACTAAAGGCTCATGAGTTGAAATACTCAGAAATGGAGAAGCATGCTTTTTTCATGGTGAAAGCGGTGAAACATTTCAGGTTTTATATTCTGAATTCACATGTCATCTCTCTTGTTCCTGATGTTGTTGTCAAGTCAATTCTGACGCAACAAGAGTTTGGAACTAAAAGGGGCAATTGGGTTGCCAAGATTCATGAATATGATATGGAAATTAAGCCCACTAAATTGGTTCGTGGAAAAGGTCTATGTCAATTGATAGCTGACAACAAATCAATTGATGAAGTGTTGCTGGAAAATGAAGGTATGAATCAAGATCTTCCCAAGGTTCTATTTGTCAGCACCACTGATGAGTGGTATTCCAACTTGGCATATCTCTTAACATATGGAGATTGTCTTGCACACCTGTCACATAATGAAAGGTGAACCCTGAATCTTAAAGTGGTAAATTTTGTCCTATGGGAAAATGGTTTGTATAAGAAAGGTCTAGACGGCAATTTCTTATGCTGCACAGACAAACAACAACAAGTAAGATTACTTCAAGATTTTCATGATCTTGCTTGTGGTGGACATTTTTCTGCCCCTGTTACTGCACACAAAATCTTGCGTGCTAGATACTATTGGTAGACATTGTTTAAGGACACACATAGTTGGGTTCGCAAATGTGAGCAATGTTAGTAATTTGTGGGTAAGCCTAAACTAGCTGCACTTCGTCTTAAACCAGTTGTAATTGAAGAGCCTTTTCAATAGTGGGGATTGGATTTCATCGGACCTGTCAATCTAACATCTAGTGCAAGTCACATATACATTCTCGCAGCGACAGATTACTTCACCAAGTGGGTGGAGGCAATCTCAACCAAGCAATCTACCTCGGTGGTGGTTTGTTAATTTTTAAAGGAAAACATCGTTTCAAGGTTTGGCGTTCCTCATAAGATAGTAGTCGATAATGCTTCATGTTTTTCATCTTATGATATAATTGAATTTTTATTTGATCATGGTATTACTCTTTCACACTCATCTGACTATCATCCATAAGGAAATGTTCAGGTTGAGTCAAGCAACAAGAATCTAGTTACTATTATGAGGAAGCTTGTTGATGAGAGACAACGGACTTGGCATAAATCTCTTTATGATGCGCTATGGGTGGATCGTATAACTCCAAAAATAGCAATCGGTATGTCACCTTTTCAACTTATATATGGGTTAAATGTCAAGATTCTAATCACTATGGAACTTCCATCATTAAAGCTCACTAAGGCCATTGAAGATGCAACCTATCAAGATTCACTGGATAAGCAAATTATGTTTCTTTCTCAGTTGGAAGAAACAAGAGCAGAAGTGGTAGATAGGATTGTTTCACACCAAAGCCAAGTGAAGGCATTGTTTGATAAGAAAACAACTTTTTGTGAGTTCTTAGTTGGTGATCAAGTCTTGTTATGGGACAAGAGGAGGGAACCAAAGGGTTTGCATGGAAAGTTTGACTCTTTATGGAGAGGTCTCTTCACTATTCATGAAATATGTAGCGAGCATAGCTATTTACTTGCATATGTGGATGGTACCCCATTCTCACTACCTCATAGTGGAGAAAATTTGAAGCTCTTTACTCAATAAAGAGCAATGTAAAGGGAGTTATACTTATTGTAAAATTTGTATAAGTCTTTTCGTCGCCTGACTCTATAGGTCAATGGATACAGGCACTCTGATTTATGGATTCTACAAGCTTCATGTGGTGCAACTCGTTCCCTAGTCAGAGCCATTTGTTGTCCTCGATTGTAGCACGACCAAAATCATGAGGCAAACCTACAAAATTGGTCTGTTTCGTACCTTACGACCTCTGAAGAGCTTGATCAACCCCGTCGGTTAGCTCGTTTAGCTTTTCGCTTTTAATTTTTATTGTTTTCTAAGTTTTTTTTAAGGTTTGCAGTTTTACCTGCAGGTCAAACTTTAAAGTCTGACCTGCAGGGCTCTTTCTTTGCAAAGTTGATTACACACTGGACTTTAAAGTCTCATGTGCACATGTTTGATTTTTAGCCTATAGATTGGACTTTAAAGTATGACCTATAGGTAATCTTTCTGCTACAGTTCAGACTTTAAAGTGTGACCTGCAGGGCTCTTTCTTTGCAAAGTTGATTACACACCGGACTTTAAAGTCTCATGTGCACATGTTTGATTTTCAGCCTGTAGATTGGACTTTAAAGTACGACCTACAGGTAATCTTTCTGCTACAGTTCAGACTTTAAAGTCTGACCTGCAGGTTGTCTGGTCGAAGAGTGCATGTCGGACTTTAAAGTCTGACTTGAAAAGGTTTCCTTCCTGCATCTCAGACTTTAAAGTCTGAGATGCACTGCGTGATTAGCAATTAATACCGCATTTATTGCTAATTGATGGGATTATTTATTGAATTTCAGGGTTTATTTCTTCATTTTTGTTTGTGATTTGCCTTCTCCATGTGTGTCCTCCATTTTTTCTCGCCAGCCTTGTAGATTTGTCGTGTCTACATTGGGTTTTTTCACTCATTATGGCTGAAAAAGGTAGGTTTGTGATTTCGTTTCAGGTTTTGTTTTTTCTTTGCATTTTGTGTTTTCCTTTTTTCCCTTTCCGCCTTGTTTGTTTTTTGTTTTGCTTGATAGTGATTTTGGAGGGTAATCAGACTTTAAAGTCTAATTGCCCTTCTAATCTTTTCTTCCCCTTACCCTGCTATGCAGGCTGATCAATAGAGCTCTCTTTGCATATCTGATTTTAAAGTCTGATATGCAGGAGGGTAACCTTCACATATCGGACATTAAAATCCGATATGCGAAGAGGAGAATGTTGGATTGACATGTCAGGTTTTAAAACCCGACATGTCAATCAGTTGCTTTTTCCCTCGATTAGCACATCGGACTTTAAAATACAATGTGTCAGTTTGTCAAAAAAATTTACTCTCCCACATTGGGCTTTAATGTCTGATGTGCTGGTTTGTCAAAAAAATTTACTCTCGCACATCGGGCTTTATAGTTCGATGTGCTAATGATCTTCCCTAGTTCACACATCAGACTTTAAAGTCCGATGTGCTATTGACTTTTCCAAAATTTGCACATTAGACTTTAAAGTCTAATGTGTGAGTTAAGATTTTTATCCTTGCACATCAGACTTTAAAGTCCAATGTGCTAATTTTATCCCCTGAAGTGCAAGTCGAACTTTTTTCCCCAACCTGTTGTTTGTGGGAATTTTACTCTTAAGCTTGTTTTGAGTCTGATTTCTCGATCCGATTGAGAAAAATTGATTTTGATGATGATGATAACTATTAAAAGAGCTAATCCTCAGTGTTGAATGTAGTCATTGGGAATGTCAAAGCTCCCTCATGACAAATCTGAGCCTTCCTCGAGTCAGTTGGAATCTTCTCCGGGTAAAACATCATCAAAAAAGATGAAGTATAAGTATGATAAGTATTTGAATCTGTACCCATAGAGTTCAGTGGACTCAAACATCAAGGAGATCAGAGATACTGAAATTGGACATGTTAATATGCAGGAGTTTATTGACCGGGTTAAGAAAGCTCATGCTTGCCTAACCAATCTGATCAAATTGAAGTTGCATAAATATGCATCCTTCCCAGTTGTAGCTCATGATCCAGAATTTGTACTTGCGGTACCGAATCACTTTGATCCGAATACAAAACAGGTGAAGGATGTTGATCAAAATTTCATCATGACTCTAGAGAGTGTGTTTTTCAACAGTGTCTTCAAAGGCTCTCTAGTTGAAGAAGTAGTTGACATTTATCAAGAAAGTGCTCACGAGTACTATGAGAAAATTGAGGTTAAATGTAAGAAAGTGATCAATACTATGTACCTCTCTACTGCCAAACATTCCACTACCACACAATGGCCCAAGTTCTTTCCCAAAAGTGACTTTAATGAGCAGTACAATGACATGGTTACCATGTTATCAAGAGTGAAGGGGTTAAAAGACTCATTACTTTCAAAGCTTGATGTGTTACTACATGAATATAATCAAGAAAGGGGCTGCAAGAATTGACTGCGGTGAACACATCAACGATGTGCTCTATGCTCAATTGAAGGAAGTCAAAGTAACACTGAAATTTTATGACCTCATACCTTGTTTATCCAGTTGCTTCTATGAGGCAATATCCAGGTTTGTCTACCAAGGGTGATAGGAGATTGGTGCATGTCTGGGAATACTATGATCAACTTACCATCAAGAATCAAGGTAGCCACTTCAGAAGAGTTAATGATGCCTTCTTTGTTGTGTGGAAGTGCATGTTTGATAAGAGCCTGCAGAAGAAGAGAATATTTGAGGTTGCGTATAACAGGGTATCTCATTTCGGATATGTTTTCCTTCAATTCCCAACATTCACTTACATTCGGATTGGATGTTTCTTAGGTGAGCCTTTTATTCTAACAAGGTATCCTTCTGACAAGATCATTCTCATGGAGTTGTGTCGACAACTAATATATGTGCATGAAAAGTAATCACAAGCACATAGGGCTGGGTTGAAGTTCCCAGAATCAATTGGTAGGTACTCAATCCTAACCAACCCCAAAGCCAAAAACATGGAGGAAGAAATACAGTGGAATACTATGAGAAGATTCAAGGCATGAAAATTTTTTGACTTTCGTGGCATGAAGAAAAAACTCAAGAGGAGTTATACCCATGTCTACAGGTTTGGAAATGTATGGGCAGACTATCAGAATGAGGAAGATATAAGAAGGATGGATTTTAGTCGACTTACCCTAGAACAGATTGAAAACTTGTATTTATCAAAAATCCCAATGACCATGGAGGACACGGATGACATAATAGACCCTGTCTATTATGAGAAGAAGATTATCGATTCTCCGCTCCCACCAGTGCAATGTTCAAAGAAGGAAAGTAAATCTATCACCCAAAGGGTCACTCCCATCCTAGCAAACACCAATGCTTGGCTGTTAAAAAAGAATCTTAGGATGAAATAGTTGTTTGCTAGTTCTAGGGATGATGATAATAGTGATGGCCTAATTGGTAAGACGGCTACAGCTGAGACAAGAAAAAAGAGAAGAGAAGATCCACAAGCACTATCTTCAGCTCCCGTAGTACAATCTAAGGGGAAAGGGCCCAAAATTAAATTCACAATTAAAGGGTCCAAGAAGGGTGAGTCATCATTAGCAGTACAGGGGATAGTTGCAAATGAGCCTGAATAGCCGCCTACCATTGAAGTTTAAAAAGAGAAGGGGACTGAAGAAGGTGAAATTCCTCAACAAGAGGAAGCACAGGTTGAAGAAACATCACATCTAGGTGAAGTTGATGCCCCGACCACTTCACGGGTACTAACTCATTCAGAGGTGATCATCCACTCTATTGATTCTGACTCTGATCAAGAGGATGAGGAGTTTCAAGATGGGGATCTAGGTATGGGCATGGTGCAGTCAGAAGCTGCTCAATAGTATTTCACATTAACCAATTTCTCCAATTTGGATGATTTTCCATCATCCACCATTGAATCTACGATGTTGGATTTTAATGAAGCCTTGGAAGGGGAATTTGAAGAACAATCTACAGTGAACTTACTTGTTACTACAATCACAATAGAAATTCCACCATTGGTTGGAACATGGACAGGTGTCCCACAAGATACTTCAACATTGATGCCAATGACAACACTCATAACTGCTGCAAGCTCCAGTCAGCCCACTCCCAAAATCTTCACTGAAACTAGGCAAGGAGCTACTACTCCATCAGCCAATCCATAATTACCACCTTGGATGGAAGTAGTATCCCCTAAGAGGAAAAAATAGGTAATTTCTCTAGATGAGTTTGATTTTGAGCAGTTGGTTCCTTCAAAGCCTAAAGGAGCAAAGAAGCCAAAGACTTGTATCTCAGGTGTTAGTAGACTCGATTTCTAAAAGAAAGTATGTTGAGGTCATGGTGCCATCATTAGTTAAATACAAAGACAACATACGACCTGAGGATTACACCATGCAAACCATAGAGCTTGGGGTGGAAACACATGAGAGTGTTAAGTTGGATTCTCAGACAGCTTTCAACTCTTTGTTAAGAAGATTTTATCAAGAGAAGGATGAGAAGAATGAATTGAAGCAAAAATGTGAACAATTGACCAGTGTTCTTCTAAAGGTCACACAATCTTCTCAAGAAATTTGGACCATAGGATCCTCAATGGACACTGAAACTCTAAAGAAAATTGAACAAGTAGGAGCCAAGGGCCGACTGATGGATGAGTGGATTTCATGGCTAAGGTCAAAAGGCTCTCATCTTCTAAGTTCAATGGTTGGACTATTGGTAGATTTTGAAGTAATACAATGTCAAATGCAAGGACTCAAAACTTTATTATCGCAGGAGATTGAGGAAGTTGAGAAAAGTACAACCCTTTGGAACAAGATGGAGGACTTCAGAATAGATGTCCTTGTTGAAAATGAAGTAATTCCTATGAGGGAAAAATATATCCAGATTTTGTCATTATTGTCTCATAAGCAAGAGACAATAAGGTTAATGATTATGGAGCTGGACCGAGAGAAGAAAGAAGGTAATGATGAGATTGATCTCATTTTTCCCAAAGTTGTCGATCTTCCTTGTTATTTATATGATGGCAATTAGAATCTCATTACTGGTGAAGCTATCACATAGGAATTCCTTTCCTTAATGGATCACTGCACAGGACATGATTTCTCACTTGATACATTTGATAAGCTATTGGAGATCCAAGTCAGTTTTGAATTCCTTACATCCATGCAAAGTGTTCCCTTTTAGCTTCTTCTTTTTATGCAGTTGCATCATTAGATGATGTTAGTTTTCTTGCAGCTGCACATTTTCCTTATGTTGTAGTTGTAGTAAAGTGGGATTGTATAGTTGAATTAGTCAACTGTGACCACATTTTTCTCCATTCTTTTCCTATTTAAGGAGGACCTCATTTGTAAATATTTATCTTTTTCATGCTAAGCGAAACTCTGCAGAATTTTTGCCTCAACTAAGACTTTGTGCTTTTGTTGTGAAGATTCTATCAAGCAAATAAAGAAAGCAATTTTGTTTGATCTCAAACTTTGTGTTGTGTCAAGAAAATTGTTTATATGAGTTAATGTTCTTATGTCCATTACTTATATATGTTCTTTACTTCTTGGATATTGGAGATATTGTTATGTGGGTAAAAGAGCTTTTGAATCATGCAAGTAGACTGTGTGCTCCTAGCATATTTGGGACATCTTCTGGTAATTAAGTGATTAGTGGTAGGCTTTGTATTACTGTAGTTACTTGTAGTTTAAAGGATTAGGAATTTATATTTGAAGACTTTGAGCTGCAAGTTAAATTTCTAATTATTTGTAATAATCAGTTTGAGTTAGTATTACATTCAAGAGAAACTTTGCGCTACTTGATTGTAAGTTTTAGCATAGTTTGTTAAATTCATTGTTCTTTTCTTTAATTATCTAAAATGGTAGCGAAATTGTAACAAGGTGGAGGGAAAATAAATAGACTCTGAAAAAAGAGAGTTATATGCCCAATACCAACCCATAGATTTTGATTTCTTATTAATTAGAGAAGAAATTTAAAAGGGAACCTCCCCGTGATGAGAGGAGAGATTAATTTCTCAACATAGCTGTGTGTGAATTATATATTTTTCCATTGGTACGCTAGTGAAAAAATATTCACCCAACACGTCAGAAATCTCTTTCCGAGCTCTATCCAGATATGGAGGTCTAAATTTTTTATTTTGCTTTTTTGATGACGTTTTTTGCTGTCAAAACTAGAGGTTCCTTTTTGCACTCTGGGAGACATCACTTGAGCATCTGAACTCTGTTTTTTGATAACTTTATATCATTGGAAAGCTTGTTCTATGTACTTTCCAGCCATATGAGTTTTCTTTCCAGATTCTGCTTTAGGTATATTTTATTTAGTTTTTTTCCTTTCAGCACTCTGGTTAATATTTTAGATGTTTCAGGTCTTGGGATCTCTTTCCTTGAGTAGGATGTCTCATCTTTGGTTGTTCTTTTTGTTTCTAGTCTTCTGTCTCTTATGATCATTGTAGCATTTTATTTAAGCAAACGCACTGAGATAAACTGTCATCATGCATTGTATACTTGGGATCTTGCACATCTTATGCTTTATTGTACATGCACTACTTATAAAGTGCAATGGGGGGTTTGATATTTGCCTTTGTTTGCCATCTAACTTTGTCACGTGAGTGTTCCTTCCACAAAATTAACCTCATGATGTGTGTCAAGTGAGTGTTCCCTCCATGACACTATGTACTTTCTTTGCACCTTCAATGTTCTTGGTTCTTCGTCATGTGGTTCTTGTTGGCCATTATTTTCAGTGCACTTGTCCCTCTCCCTTTTCAACATTATGGGGAGGTTTGTCTTGTTGTTCTAATGCTTCCTTGGTTCAATTGATTATCTCTTCAAGCTTTGGTGTTTCATGCCATCTGTATCTTCAAGTTCAGTTGTTTTCCTTTGTTTGTCATCTGATTCGAGTAGTGTCATTTGAGGGAACTCATGCAAATTACAGTCTTCTCTACTTGGTCATGTTCTATTTCAGTGGAGGTTCTTCAGATCAGCAGTTACTCCTCGACAGTGTTTGCAGCTATTTCATGCTTCAGTGGTGTTCTTCATTCTCTTCTTTTTGTTCCTATCTTTTGGAACACTCTTGTTTGGAGGCTTCTTAGTCCTTCACTTGAGCTTTCATCTCTTCTTGGAGAGGAGTTTTCTTCCCATGGGTTTTTCTCCTTTTTCTCCACTTTACAAAGATTTTATTGTACTTGGGTACCTCATCAAACCTAGTTGTCTAGACCCATTGTTGCTTTCCTACATTTTTTCATGTTTTTTTAGTCCTTAGTTGTTTTCTAACTACTCCCTAATTTCATCTTAAGGGGGGGTGTTATATTAATCTTTTATTAGCTAATAATTATTTATCTAATTATTAGTCTATTATACTCTATGCTTAAGCTAAACTTAGAAAATCTTATAATTCTTTAGGGTTTTGAGTATCCTCTTATAAGGATTCTCTCTTTGTATTTTCATAACAACTATAATTATTGAATTGCATTCTTGTTGCACAATCAATATGACTCCTCTTTTTTGGATCTCTGAATTCTGGCCTCCATAACTTTTTTGCTTCTCTCCTTCTCTTACAGATTTGTATGCAGGTGTTCTTTGGGAGTTGTAGAGTTTATTTATCCTCAGCTCCAATAACTATGATAAATAATACAATGTGCGTCACCTTCATTATGCTTATAATTGTAATTAAGTCCAATGAAAGGAAAAATAACATTCTTATCATACTTTAATCTCCAAAAGATTCTAGTAGCTAATTTCTCTTGGTCATCAATAGGATTAGGTCTTGTCTCTTGAGATGTAGGACAAGGGTTGCTAAAAGAAGACGGATTATTTTATATGATTTTTACTATGCCATTATCAATGAATCCTTGCATTCTATTTTGAAAATTCAGACAACCATTGGTATCATGAGCATTAGTTTGATGATGTGAGAAAAAGGAGTATTTGAGGAAGAAGCACCTTTAGAGGATGATAATTTCTATGTCTTGCAAGATAGCCCTTAATGTTTTGAATCCCAAGAAGATCATCCATAGGTGAATGATGAGGATGTCCTAGAAATTCACTACTAGTTTGTGTAGGAGGGTTTAAAGGGACTTTAATTCCTTGTTCAAATTTTCCAAGTCCTTTTCCTCTATAACCTTGTCTTGATATTATGTTATAGTCACTCCTATAAGTGTCTTTTAATTGAGAAGGAGTATAATAATGAATTTCTTTAAAATTTTTAGAGTACATATATCGAGAAGGAAGATACAAAGAAGTAGATGAAGAAGGAATATCCTTTATAGGGGAATTCTCCTTTCTATCATCATGCATATCCTCTTTGATAGGTTAAGAAGGAAGATCCTTATCATCTAAGGCCTCATCTTTACTTAAATTTATGTGGCGAGATAGATCATTAATGAAATGCATAACATCATCTTCTCTACAAATTTTTTGATGGTTAAGATACGCTCTTGGAGAATAAGGGGGATCTAGAGAGATTGGAAAACAAATATTTTGACCTTGCCTCCCTTGCGCTAGGGTATGTGTATGAGAAGAAGATGGTGTAATTTTCCTCTTCAATTCTTTCTCTCTATTAATAATATCATTGATAGGAGTATTAGGTCTTTCTTTATTCAAATGAGGTACCCTAGGAGAGGTAAAAGTGTTAGGTTTCTCATTAGCATTTCTAGGATTATGATCTACAAAACTTTTTATGTGATCTACATATGTAATGTATTTTCTTAAAAATAGCACCATAAAGAAACATGCATCATGTATAAAATCTTTGATATTTGATTGATTAGTAGGAAATATTTTTTAAATTCTAAAAATGCAATATTATGCCAAAGTGCTATATGAAAGAAAACAAGCAATGTAAACTGAAAGAAACCATTATCTAACACATGATTATGATAAATATAAGTGAAAATAAATGTAATCATATATGAAATGGTAAATAAATCAGATCTATTAAGTGCCATTATGAATGTTTAAGATTATATCTGAAAATAAAAGTTACAAATTATACAACCCACAACTCAAATTAACCAAAAATAAATTAGGGTTTTTATGAATTTAACTTCTAAATTTATGTAATTTTCATTTAAAATATAATCTATGAGTGCAAACTTGATAATTAAAATGCCTACAAATCATATCTAAGAACACAAATCAGAAATAGTGGTGTAAGGAATTGGTGCAGGGGCACCTCTTCAACAAGTCGTTCATGGATCGGAGGATGAGAATTAGGATCATTCTGAAGGTCTTTGGTTGATGCATTTTCATGTTTTAAATAATGACCCCACCTTGTAAACCAATGTCTCAAATTAGGCATCCTGATAAGCCAATTTGGACAATTTGGTAAATAGGGGTAGAGTGATGTTTGTTTTGATGTTTGAAGGATTTTAGGGTGTGTAGGTGGTATTTGGTTGATCCAAGTTGTGTGGGTCTCAAACTTGTTTTGGTTGACAACTTTTGTCAAAAAAATGTAACTTTTATAAGCAAAAGTGTAACATTTTGAAATTTGGTTGATGTAAGCATCTCAGTGGCTCCAACCTATTCAAATTCAATTGGAAACCATTGGGAGAAGGCCTAGATACCTTGTGGACATGATTCCCAAGGTGAGAGAGTTGTTGTGATTGAATTTTGGAATCATAATAAGACAGAAAACTAAGTTTTTCCCTGAAATTATGATCTTGTTGTTGTTGTACATCATTGTACGGATTGATTCTAACAAATTTATTCATGGAGTAGATAGAGTATTGAGTTACCTTGGTTTTGGTAGTGGTTTGAGGTCTTGATCCTCTGTGAGCAGTGAGAACCCTTTGATTTACTGAATATAACCCGAAAAACAAGGGTTTGGCTAGGGTTTCGCCTAATAATGGCCATATCTTGCATCTCACTCATCTAGAAGGCCTTTCCTTTGGTGGAATGAAATATTGGCCAATTTATTTTAATATTCCTATGGGTATTTTTAGGGGAGGCTTGGTTGTGAAGAGCATGAAGCGAACCTAGGTAGGCATCTCCATGTGACTACCTTGGACAAAATTAGGACAGTCACCCTAAATTCTTATAGCAGTGAATTCCAAGTGTGCAACCCTGGAATTAGAGGTTATTTTTTATCCCCCACATTTTCATGAAGTTGGCTTTTTGGTTGAGAGCATAGAAATTAGAGTTGCTTTGTAATTGAAGCCTATTAGCCCTAATTAGACCTCTAGGCTTCTAAAGGGTTCAGACCCTTAGATGGCAGATCTTGCCAATCCCTTTTGGGGATAAGTGTAAATCCATAAAGGGTTTCTGGAATGGTAAATATTTTTCCAAGTTGATTTCAATATTTTGGAGTTAGGCGCAAAATACCTGTCAAAGAGGGCTACTAGCTAAGGGGGTAGGTTTCCAAAGGAAGTATAGGGCATTGGTGTCAAAGCCTAAAACCAATGTTTGGAATAGTTCTTAGATGTCATGAATTGACAAAATCCAAGGCCTTGAAGAGAAAGAGTCATGGAGAGGTGTGTTGGAGATGTTGAAGCCATTTACTCATGTTGAGTAGGTGCTAGTCTTGAGGAGTTGAGAGTAGTTCAAACCTTTAAGGTGTGGAGTCCTTTTGTGTAGGATCCTTGCTATCTTTTGAAGGGTCTAAACTAAACCTTTTGGGACTTTTCCCTAGGTGTCAAAAGGGCTCTGCATTAGGAATCGGGTTCAACAAAATGTAATGATGGAAAATTAGGGTTAGGGTTAAATTAAGATAAAAAACCACTAAATGTCTTAATTAACCAATTACATTGAGGTGAGGAATCTAATAGATCTAGCCTTGCAAGACTAAGATTTTGATCAGATTCTTGGCTCCTTTAACATGGCTCTATTCTCCTTGAGTGGAATTGAATTGAATTCTTGAAGATTAGGACAAAATAGGTGATTATTGAAGTGATTTAGCAAAAACAGTGAGTTACAGATGTCGTATGAAGACACCAACCTGGACATAGGCAGAATAAGATGTCACAGATCTGTTCCTAGAAGTTTGGCTTGATGTTTTAAGGATCAGGTAGTATCAATTCACCATGCTCCTTTCAATTTCTCATTGTCGAAAGCTAAACTTGTTCGTCTTTGTGAATTATGTCGATCCTCCCAAATGCAACTCTATACCTATTTCCTACACAAAAAGAAGGGGGAAATTATTTCGAATAGGGGTTTGCCTAAGTCAAACCCTGATTTAGGAATTAACAATGAATGAAATAATACAAATATTGAAATAAATGTTGAATGCATATACCTCAGAACTGCAATTGTTGATTACAACGCTTTTCTCTATGAATGTAATAACAAATATTATATGAAATGGCATGAAAAACACAAAACCCTAATCACACATGCATTCTTGCATAATATTGATGTAATTCTAATACACAATGGGTGAAGGATGAATATGCAGCCTTAAAGATCTCTAAAAATGCTTGATGATATGTTTCACAAATGCAAGAACTTTAGATTTCTTGTAGATGGAGACTTAGATCTAAAATGAATTGATATAATGTCTTTATATAAGGGTTTCATAAATTACCAATTAGGCCGACCTACAATGATCATGAGGAGCCACAGGGATCAAATATTACTAATGAGATATAGCCCCCACCCTATTTCAAAATGGGGTCAAATTGAGGGGGGCATGGTGTTTTGGGGCACCATGGTCCACACTAGGGTGTTCCATGGCCTAGTCCAACCACAATCAGGACCAAAATAACACTAAAATGGGGTGGGTATCCCATGGTAGGAGCCAAAACGAGAGAATGGGCATAGATAAACTCAGAAAGGAGATGAGGATAGGACACGCTAAAGATGGGGCACAAACATGAGGTCTAAATTAGACCGATGACAATTTACGACACTATATATATATATATATATAGTAATGGTGAGAAATTAGGGTTAGGTTTAAATTTAGATAATAAAACCAGAAAATGAGCTAATTTACCATTACATTAGAAAACAAAGGGAATTTTATAGATCTAGGCTTGATAGACCAAGATTTTGATCAGATTCCAAGCCTTCTAAACATGGCTCTTTCTTTCCTAAGTTGAATTGATTTTGAATTCTTAAAACTTTGGGGAAAATAGTGAATTATTGAAGCAATTTGATAGAGACAGTGAGTTACAGATGTTGTATGAAGCCACCAACCTAAATCTGAGAAGACGAGGATGGTTTGGATCTATTCCCAGAAGTTCGGCGAAATTTTTCAAGACCGTGTTGCTAGTTGCCCTAGTCCTCTGAATTTCTCACTGTCAAAAGGTGAACTTGTTCATCTCTATGAATCTTGTTGATCCTATTCAACACACCTCTGTACCTATTTCCAGCACATAAAAAGAAGGGGGAAATTGTTGGGAATAGTGGTTTTCATTAGATCAAACCTTGGTTTTGGAATTAACCATGAAATTGAATTGAAATGTAAATGAAGTGTTGTAGTAAAATACTTTCCTTTTGAGGGAAAGGCTAAAAATATCTAAAACACTAATGATATACCTTTAATTATGTTTTGTTTGCCTTCACAATAAATTGTGGTTTCATGTAGATAGTATTCATAAAAGATGGAACATGAATTTCATCTCCAATGCTTGAATATTAAGTTCACTTTTTCTCCAATGCTTGATAGAAGACCAATTGCTTGCTCACTTGAATTTTCTAGAATGTAATTGAGATATTTAATTTTTTGATTAGGAGAGTTAGGTTTAAAATGAGAGGGGTAGACCTCCTTTTATACTTACTAGTCAAAAAACAAATTAAATTTTTGACATGAGTTGAAATGGGATCTAGGTCCTCGCCCAAATTAGGTGACCATTGTGAGGCCCCAAGATGGGCACTTTTCGAAACGACCATGGCACTAGGCACCATGGTCCTGGAAATTAGGGATTTGGGATCTAGGGGAGATAGTGTAGAAAGAGAAAAATTGTGTTTCATAGTTGGTGTGAGCTGAATTAGTGCTTCAGTCATACCTTAGAGGATAAACGCCAAAGTGAGGCCTAGTGAGGACAAAATCATAGGCAAGTACAATTTAAAATGCTACATTTAGCCCCCAATTTAGTAGGAGTATGAGACTAAGCATACTCACAATAAAGTGCAAAGGTCTGTATTGAAAACTTTATCAAGACATCAAAGAGACAAGACACACCAAGCCCCAAGGGACTTTAGGATCTTAATACTTCGATATCAAGATAAAAGGGACATCATAAGAAAGAGGAAAGAGAGAGAGAATTATGATTTCTAACCTAGTAAGGTTCACTTAGTATGAGTCATGAAAAATAAAACTACTAAATTACAAAGCAAGAGGCTCACTTTGCAAAGTAACCAGAGAATTGAAACATGTAATGGTGTCTACACAAAGTGAAACATTGAGCATAGTGTATACCCCCATGTTAAAGCAATTGCTTTAAGGTAGCATAAATCCAAAAGACAAGCATGTTACCACATTGATATGCCCCTAATAAAGGACAAATCAAAGGATAATGGTCACAAAACATAAAACACATAAGGAATCCACTAACATTGGGGTTAGTATGCTCTTATGATAAATAATGTATATCATTAATATTTATATGGAATCAACCTCATTCCCCAAAGGTAGAAGAACCGCAAACACAATGGAAGAAGAGAAAAAGTATCTTTTGAGTCAACATGGATGATGCAGGAGCATCCCCGATTCATGGCAATCTTGCATCAACCAAAAACATTTTCCTTTCTATTTTGCTTTATGTTTGCAGTTTCAACATTTCTTTTTTGTGTATCGGTTTTCGTTCACCGAATCCTATGGAGTTGGATTCTACTTGAAGACTTGATCATATTTCCTATTTACAAACCACATCATATTTGCATCATTTTTTGGCAAGATATTGCTATCGGTTTCCTTGATAGTTTCTTGTTACTGGTTGACAGTTTCTTGTTATCGGTTGCTTGGACCTATTTTGGTGATCTACCGAAACCTTTTCCGAATCTTGCAGAGCCTTGAGTGTTGATTCCAATGTTCCTTGGCATGTGGTCGACCTTTTCCCACGATCTACACTTCATCATTTGAATTTTTAGGAGGAATCTCTTGGCGGAGGCCGACCTTGTTGGTTTTACACGTTAGGTCTTGTTCTTCAGGTTTTGATTCCTTTTTGGGCCGACCAGATCCCCTTGGATCATATATATAATTGTAATTGAGCATTAGAGTGTAACGATCGAGGAAGGAAGTAGTTAGGCTGAGCATAGAAGATAGATCTTAAAATTTAAGGTCCCGGTTGTGACCTATTATGTACTTTGAGCATGTTTTAGCAGGCCTATGAGTTGGTTTTTGTAACCTGGATGTTACCGGTTGATTGTAATCAGTTTTCATGAGATAATTCAATCTGATCTACATTGCCTCCATCATATCTTTGTGTTTTTGTTGTGTTTACTCTTGCTGGCCGATCCAGATTGATCTCTTTAAGGTCCCTCCTAACCAGTGACTGCTTCAAGTGGTATCAAAGCGAGCTTCATTCTAAAGATTGTGTATCTTAAGAATTTTGTTGTAGGGTGGCGGAATGATGATCCAACCTATAGATACAGAGGATTGGTGTAAAAGATAGTGCAAAGAGGAACTAGGAATGGTGGAGCGTGTGGGACTGTAGACCCTATTATGATGGAAATATTGCGAGGTGTAGAAGCTCGATTGGAATCTTTGGATACAGCCCAAAGAAGAGGCTAACATATTGAAGATGTAAGTGAAGATGAAGGAGAAGAAGCCCTTATAGAACAAGTAAACCCACCGATAGTTGATCCGGATGAGGAAAGATTTATGAAGTTTTTGAGTAGTGTGAATACTAAGCCTCATTTTACCCCACCAGAATATGATGGAAAGTTGGATTCAGATGAATTGATGGATTGGATCTTGGAGATGGAGAAATATTTTGATTTTCAAAACACTGCAAAAGAAAGGAAGGTGAAATATGCATGTACCTAGGTGAAAGGTCATGCATCTCTTTGGTGGGAGCATTTGCAAGTTGATAGATAAAGGAGATGTAAATAGAAGATTAAGACATGGGACCAGATGGTTGCTAAGTTGAAGTCAAAGTTTATGCTGGCAAAATATCAAGTGGATCTATTCTGAAAGTTACAGAATTTGAGACAAAAAGGAATCTAGTGTGAAGGAGTACACCGAAGCATTTTACAAGTTGAATATCAGATCTGAACATGTTGATGATGAAGTTGAACAATTTGCAAGATATTTCAATGGATTGCAGATGTCTATACAAGATCAACTTATTTTGATCAAATTGGAGAGTGTTGAAGAGGCTTACTAGTATGCCCTAAAGGCAGAAGAGAAGTTAAACAAAAGACATGAGTAGAGGCAGAGAGGTGGAGGTGGAAGGTTTATTGGAGGTAGATTTCAAGGAGGGAGAGGATATATCGGAGGTAGAGGTACCTATATAGATTAGAAAAAGGATAAGGAAGTGAGAAAAGAAGGTAATCCATACTAGAAAGATGATAGAAATTTCTACTAGAGGAGAGAACCGGATGGCTACCAGAATGAGAATTTTGCAAGACAAGACAAGAGAGCATTTAGAGGAACTTGCTATAAGTGTGGAGGGGAATGACATCGTTCTTTCGAGTGTAAGAAGATGGAGAATACTGAAAGAGCAGCAGTGGTGGAAGAAAACCCCACCGAATCAGATAATAAACCGAAAGATGGAGAACTATTGATGGTAAGGAGAGCTTTGTGTTATACTGGGATAGATAAAGAGCCCTTGCAAAGGAAGAATTTGTTCAAGACCATATGTAAGGTATCCGGTAAGTGTTGTAAAGTTGTTATTTCTAGTGGTAGTTTAGATAATCTTATTTCAAAAGAGATGGTGAATAAGTTGAATTTGGAAAGATTGAAACACCCTAAGTATTATCAAATAGCATGGATTTGTGATGAACATAAGTTGTTATTAAGTGAGTGATGTTTAGTGAAATTAAAAATTGGGAATTGTCATGATGAAGTCTTGTGTGATATTATGCCTATGGATATTTGTCATATTTTGTTGGGTAGACCCTTGCAATTTGATAGATAGGTAGTAAATGATGGGAGGAAGAATACACTAGTGTTGCCAATGGGATGAAGCAAACCTTGTTGCCCTTGGAGGAACCTTTGAAGAATGAAGTTTGTACGAATGGTAGAATCTATTTGGTGGATGGAAGGAAATTCCTAGATGGATTGAGACATGAGGATGTGTGTTTTTCCTTAATTCCTAAGAAGACTGAGAAACCAGAACCAGAGGAGAAACAATCGGAAGAGATAAGAGATTTGCTGAAAAAATATGAAGACTTCATTTCAGATAATGTGTCTGATGGATTACCACCTATGAGAAGTATTAGTCATTGCATGCACCTAATTCCCAGAGCTAGTTTGCCTAACAAAGTTGCACACCAGATGACACTTGCAGAGAATGAAGAACTGAATAGAAAAGTGCAGGAGATGTTGAAGAAAGGTTTGATCAGAGAAAGTTTGAGCCCTTGTGTAGTACCAACAGTATTAGCACCTAAGAAGAATGGATAATGGAGAATGTGTACCGGTTCTAGAGCAATAAACAAGATCACAATGAAATCCCATTTTCCTTTGTGTAGGATGGATGACATAATGGACTGTTTGAGTGGAGCAAAATACTTTACAAAGATAGATTTGAAGAGTGGATATCATCATATCAAGATCAGAGAAGGAGATGAGTGGAAGACAACATTCAAGACAAATGAATGACTATATGAATGGTTGTTGATGCCTTTTGGGTTAACTAACGCACTGAGTACTTTCATAAGGCTAAAGAATGAGGTATTGAAGAAATTCTTGGGTAAGTTTGTTATTATGTATTTGGATGAGATTTTGATTATCAGTAAGACAAAAGAGGAGCATTTGTTGCATTTGAGACAACTGTTGTAGAGTTTGAGAGAAGAAAAGTTGTTGATAAATATCAAGAAGTGTACTTTCATGAAGGATGAGTTAGTCTATTTGTAATTTGTGATATCTAGAGATGGTTTGAAGATGGACCCTGAGAAAGTGAAAGAAATTGTTGAGTGGCCTACACCAGAAAGCATTAGAGGGGTAAGATCAAGTAGAAAGTGAGTGAGTAGCATATGTTGGCTTTATCGGATTTCAATAAAGTATTTCAAGTGGATTTTGATGCAAGTGGAATAGTAATAGGAATAGCCTTCAGTCAGGAAGGGAGAGAAATAACCTATTTCAGTGAGAAATTGAATGATGCCTAGAGGAGATATTTAGTGTATGATCAGGAGTTTTATGTCATAGTTCAAGCCTTGAAGAAGTGGAGACATTACTTGTTGCCTAAAGAGTTTTTGTTATATACAGATCATCAAGCTTTGCAGTATTTGAACAGTCAGAGTAAGTTGAATCAGAGCCATATGAGGGTTAGAATTTTTGCATAGTTACACCTTTGTGTTGAAGCATAGAAGTGGGAAACCTAACAAAGTTTATGATGCATTGAGTAGGAGAAGGAATTTACTAACATAGATGAGGGTGATAGTATTAGGATTTGAGGAATTGTAGACCTTGTATGATGATGACCCAGATTTTGCAGAACCTTGGAGAGCATGTAGAGAACTGGTTGTGGTAGATAGAAGCAAGTGGTTGGATTACTTCATTTAGGATGGGATGTTATTCAGAGGAGTTCAATTATGCATACCTAAGAGTTGTATGAGGGAGAATCTAATAAAGGAGAAACATAGTGGAGGATTAGCTAGACATTTTGGTATTGACAAAATAGTACCATTGGTGAGTGAGCAATAATTTTAGCCCTAGATTCATAAGGATGTTAAAAAATATATGCAAAGTTGTAGAGTTTGTCAAGTAGCAAAGGGTAGTAGTCAAAATGTGGAATTGTATAAACCTTTGACAGTACTAGTAAGACCTTGGGAGGATATAAGTATGGATTTCATACTTGGATTACCTTAAACACTGAGAGGGAATGATTCCATATTTGTGGTAATGGATAGATTCTTGAAGATGGCTCATTTCATACCTTTTAAGATGATATCAGATGCATTACATGTAGCAGACTTATTTTTCAAGGAAGTGGTAAGATTGCATGGATTACTCGAGAGAATACTTTCAAACAGAGACACTAAGTTTGTTGGCTATTTTTGGAGAACACTTTGGAAGAAGATGAAGATAGATTTGAAGTTCAGTTCCAATTTTCACCCACAGACTGATGGACAGACAGAAGTAGTTAAGTGGAGCTTGGAAAAAATTGGTTGAGATGTTTAGTTGGAGATAAAACTGGAAGTTTTGTACAAGCAGAGTTTGCCTACAATAATTCTGTAAACAAGAGTACTAGAAGAACACATTTTGAGATTGTTACCAAAGTGCATCCTAGAGGTATATCAGAGTTAAGGGACATTAGTGGTGAAGACCAGAGAAGTTCAGAAGTAGAAGACTTTGCAGATCACATGAAGAACTTGCATATTTAGGTTAATCAGCATTTGGAGGACATGAACAACAAGTATAAAGAGAAGGCAGATGAGAAGAGGAGACATAAGGAATTTGAAGTTGGTGATGAAGTGGTGGTGTATCTGAGAAAAGAGAGATTCTCAATTGGAACTTATAACAAATTGCAGAAGATAATGTTTGGACCTTGCAAGATTTTGAGGAAGTTCAGTTCTGGAAATGCATATGAAGTGGAGTTACGGGATAGTCTGAGTATTTCATCTGTGTTTAACATTGTAGATCTTCATGAGTATCATGAACCAAAAATTAGTGAAGACAATATTATAGACTTGGAGAAACAGTTGCCCCAGAAGGAAGTGGATCAAATTGAAGATGTTTTGGATAGTAGGATTGAGCGTAGTACCCAGAGCAGTCATTATAAGGAGTATCTTGTGAAGTGGAAGGATAGACCAATTGAAGATTTGTCTTGGATTTCTTAGGAAGAGGTAGACCGACTTAGTTTTCCTCTAAGCCCAAAAAAGTGAGAGACTCACTTTTTCAATAACCCCAGACGTCTGATGCAGGAGCATCCCTAGTTCATGGCAATCTTGCATCAACCAAAAACATTTTCCTTTTTGTTTTACTTTCTTTTTGCAGTTTCAGGATTTCTTTGTGTGTATTGGTTTTGGCTCACTGGATCCTGTGGAGTTGGATTCTACTTGAAGACTTGATCATCTTTCTTATTTCCAAACCACATCGCATTTGGATGATTTTCTCGCAAGATATCGCTATCGGTTTCCTTGACAGTTTCTTGTTACTGGTTGATAGTTTCTTGTTACCGGTTGCTTGGACCTATTTTGGTGATCTACCAGAACCCCTTCTGAAGCTTGCGGAGCCTTGAGTGTGGATTCTAATGTTCTTTGGCATGTGGCTAATCTTTTCCCGTGGTCTACACTTCATCCTTTGTATTTTTCAGAGGAATCTCTTAACGGAGGCGGACCTTGTTGGTTTTACATGTTAGGTCTTGTTCTGTGGGTTTTGATCCCTTTTTGAGCTGATCAGATCCCCTTGGATCATATATATAATTATAATTGAGAATTATAATGTAACGATCAAGGAAGGAAGTAGTTAGGCTGAGTGTAGAAGATAGATCTTAAGATTTAAGGTCCCGATTGTGACCTATTTTGTACTTTGAGCATGTTTTAGGATGCCTGTGAGCCGGTTTTTGTAACACGGATGTTACCCATTGATTGTAATTAGTTTTCATGAGAAATTCAATCTCTTCTGCATTACCTCCATCATATCTTTTTGTTTCCATTGTGTTTACTCTTGCTGACCAGTCCGTATTGATCTCTTTGATGTCCTATAGTACCCCTTTCCCAATCAAACTTTTAGACTCATGTTTGACTTTAGTTGACTTTATCAGTGGATACATTATTGTGATATTTTTCTTAGACATTATGCAATATGGTGATATGCTTTATTTTGATTTGCTGTATATGTTTCATGTAGTATTTCCTTATGGATGTTTAATGTGATTTTTATTGGATTACTGTCATGGACTGACACATTTACTTTATTCATGCAATGAGTTATATTCATGTTTCATGTTTGTAAGTGCATGGGGTGCGAGGGGATGATTTTTATTCACTCACTCTAGTGAGACAAGGAACGTCATGATTCTCCTTCATCGATGTGTGTGTGTTGTGTCTTTTATATATATGTCTATATGCATGTGTGGTTCTTTGATGTAGGACATTGCAGGTACCAGTATCGGGTAGGTACGGGGTATCGACTCCACCTAGTTTCATAGGTCTAAGCATAACTTATTTTTTCAATGGGAGTGGAGGAGATAATTGTTAGACCCTAAAATTGACCTGCAATTACACTCATGTGAGTATCGTTAGTCGGTCGTCATTTCCCATTTGACCGATATGCGAGTCTTGGTGCTTTGGCATTTTCATTTTGTGTCATCGTGTGGTTATTTCTCATTTTACGTGCCTCTAGTTAGTTAGAAAAGTTAGTTTGAATGAATAGTGTTATTTCTTATTGGTGTATTTAAATTAAATTAATATACCTTTGTTATTTCATGTTGGTGTATTTAAATTAAATTAATATGCCTTTGTGATTAATGATTTAGTTAAATAAATTGAGTTATTAAATTTAAATGGTTAAAGTGCATGTTATATTTAAGAAAAGTAATTGTATTTATTTGAGAAAGGAAATAAAGTTAAAAAGTATGTTTTTAGAATTCTTAATTTATATGTTGAGTTATTTTCAATTTTAGGAAAAAGAAATGAGAAAAAGAAAATATCTTTGTTGACCTTTTGGAGGAGATTTTATTTTACCTTTTTGAGGAAATTTTCTATTGGTTGAATGAAACTTTTCACCTAAAAGTTTTAGGTTAAAATATTTTCATATATTACCTGAGAGTTCACGGGAAGAGAGGAGGAAAATTTTTGAAGCCAAGTTTTGAAAACAAAATTGGAAATTGGATTGAGGATTGAGGATTTGGTGTGCAGGTTTATGCTCATCTCCAATTTTCTTCTAGGAGTGCATTTAAGGTTGAATAGATTTTATTCTTTCCTTTTGTTGCAAAAATTTGAAATGTTCTAAAATATTCCTGTGTGTGTGTTTAAGAATTCATGAAATTCTTTCTGGAAATTTTGAATTTAGTTTGAGTTGTGGGAATAGAGTGATTTATGTTTGAGTTTATCTCTTCCCAAATTAGTTTGTTAATTTTGAAGAAATTGGTTTTTAGAACTAGAAATTTAGTTCTTTGTTTGTGTTTTTCAAGTTGAATAATTTGTGTTAAATCTCTTCATTTCTAGTTTGGAAGTAATAGATTTTTTTTCTATTTGTTTGGAGATTTTCAATTGATAAGGAACAAGGGTTATGTTGGCCAAATTTTTGAAATTGGACCTCCCTATGTGTGTTCATGGTTATTTTTCTGAGTGTGTAAACAATGCAAATTTGGATTAAATCCTCTCTATTTTGGTTAAAATTGTTATGAATTTTGCCTAAAATCATTTGATTTGGGTCTTATATGTATCTATTTAGAAACAGAAATTTTAATTAAGAGTTTTTCCTTCAAAAAAATTTATGTTTATACTCTGTTTTTTTTAGCAGTTATGGTTTTTGTGCAGGAAATTTTACCAGAAATTTAATTATTTAATATATATATATATAACCATGTCGCAGGGTTTCCCCCACCACGTGGAGGGTAGACAGCCCTACCTTATGGTAGTAGTTACTACCATATGGTAGTAATGCTACCATAAGGTAGCAATCTATATATATATTATATAATGTGTATATATATATATATTCGACAAATATATATTTATATTCTTATATATTTAATGTGATTTTTAATATTTTTAGAGATTGTATTATTTGGGAAAATTAAATTAAATGATTCTTTTCTGAAAAATGAATTATTTCAATATGGGATGTTTTATTCATTGAGTTATAATGATTTTTGTGTATTGAAAAATTAAAGGGGGCATTCGGTTATTTGTGGTTAGTTTAAATTCTAGCCTTATTAGATTAATGACGGCTTTGAATTTCTTTTAATCAGTTTGGTGTGTTTTATTAAATTTTAAATGTTGAATTGCGAGTATATATGATTTTATTATTTTCCAAAGATTGTTTGAAATATGGTCTTAGTGAATTTGGTATTTCTTAGCAAGAGCTTGATTTTGTTGCAATTCATGTAAATGATTAGTCGTCATGTGGTAGTTATTGTTATACCCTCTTGATCAGGTGTTGTCCTTATAACCTTGTTGTTTGAAACCATGTTGTGTTATGTTCTATATGGTTAACCAAAGGTTAGTAAGATTATGTTTTTGTCACCTGTATTTTGTAGTGGTTTTATGGCTATCAGCATCGCCATAAGGTTCTCATATGGAGATCATGTTTGTATAGTGTTCTATGGGAGAGTGGCTTCCGAGTGGGAGTCGTGCCTAAAGTGGTTGGCTCGATAACCCATCGAAAGTGAGTTAATAAGTGATAACCTAATAATTTATTAGGGGGTGGTTAGTTCTTAACATTAAATAAGATATTGTACCCCACGCATGGTTGAGTGCTCGTATAGACTCAAGATGTAGTGGGAAGGCCTCGAATGGCAAACCGACCACCTTATCTTCATGAAGGGTTGGTAGGGTCCACATGAATCTTGGACGGAACTAGAGGTTTAGGAAAGGTTACCAGGATAACCTAGGTTGGGGGTCGGGACCTATGGAGGCCTACCTAGGGTAACCATCATAAGCTATGTGGTGACACCCTTTCTTTAGGGTCACTAGTGTATTGTGATATTGAGTTCACTTTGAGTACTGTGGAGTCACACTTGTATTGTCGACCATGTTTTGTTTGTGCTTGCTTGAGGGTCTTCTGCTATATCCTAGCACGATGGGGTGATTCTATTTTGAAATCACATGGTCGGGTGGTAGTGCCACTTTCCATTGGATGTTTATGTTCGTGCCTTCATGTGAGGATTGGCTTCATAGATATTTTTGTGGTTCGTGATTCTTGTATCATCTCATATTGGAGATTTTGGTATTTGAGACCCATGTGGTCATATGTATCAGTGGATTATGGTTCCTTGGCATTTGGTTAAGATGTAATTTTATATGTATTATTGGAAGCCATGTAATAGATGATTAATTTAATATTTGTTTATATGGATGTTTATTATATCAGTTATCTTTATTCATTGTGCAAATTCTTATTTGAAAAGAAATATATTGTAATACTTTTAATCTTCCAATGATGTAATGAGTTGTATGAATATGGTCTATTGTGTTCTATAAGTAATTGATGGATTATGGGATTAATCTTAATAATGTTATTTAACCTTTCGAATAATTCTTCGTTGGTAACCATTTAGGAATTCTTCTGTTAGACTTACGCTTGTGTAATAAATGTGCAATGTAGTAATTAAAGCACTTAATGTGGTTTATACTTTAAAAAGGAAAAATCACCCCTAGTTGGTTAGTTTGCGTGGTTTTCCTTTGGGGTTCCTGGCAGGGCATTACATTTGGTATTAGAGCCCATGTTTCAACACTGGGTACTCTAGTTTTAAATTGAGCCCATTCAACTTGACCTTTTGGTTAGATCTTAGTGTTGTGTTTCCCTTGTTAGAATCCTTGTTGTAGATCGAAAACTTTTTCTCTTGTGCAGTGATAGGTTCATGGCTAGGAAAGCCAAAGGTGGTTGCCGCAATAGAGGTAGAGGTGGGGGATGTGGTTGGGGTTTAGGCCATCATGGTCCTTCACCAAAGGCCACTCATGTGAGAGGAGAAGGATTAGTATGTTCATTAGAATAAGTAGGATGCAGCAGAACAGCTTCCTGAAAGGGATCATTTGAGGCAGATGTTCCAAGAGGTGTTAGCCAGATTAGGCCCTAGACCTGAGGCTGAACAACCTATCCATGCTCAAGAGGGAGAGTCACATCAGTAGAATCTTGAGGAGAGGAAGAGAGAGAGGTATCTCAAGAGGAGAGAGGTCACAGTGGATCAAGACTTAGTTACTTTGGGGCACATGAGAGATTTGATGAGATTCCATCCTCCTTCCTTTGGCGGTTTGGGTACCGGTCTTGAGGCAGAGACTTGGTTGATTAATTTAGATTGGTGTTGTGTCGTGCATCTGTATGGCAGTAACACCAAGGTCAAATGCACCATCATGCGTCTCGAGAGTTTTGCTTCTATCTGGTGGAGGTTGGAGGAATAGAGGATCAGGTTGAACATTAACACCGTGTCATGGGAGATTTTCCAGGGGAGATTTAGGGCATGCTTTCTCTCACCTCAGTGGAGAGAGTCTCAGCCATATGAGTTTTATGTATTACGCCAATTTGGCATGTCTGTAGATCAGTTTGATAATAGGTTTGATGAGCTCAAATAGTATGTTGGTATTGGGAATGATGAGGTGATGCTAGTCCAGCATTTCTTGAGGGGTCTAAATGACCACATCAGTGGAGGAGTGAGATTGTTTGAGCCTATTTCAGTAGAGATAGTCATGGCAAAAGCCAAGCTAGTAGATAAGAATCTTGGTTGTGCTCATGGTGGTCAATCTAGAGTGTAGATTGGGAGTGTGCCTTACAGTGGTTCCAGAGTTAGAGGGAATCAGTCCCAGTATACTACACCTTTAAAGAGTTCTCAGGCACCTGCTAAGGGTGGGCATCAGTAGCAGCAGATTTTTCAGTCAAGGCTGAAGTAGTTTCAGGGCCAATAGGGTGGCAACTCTCAGCCTAAGAAGAATAGGAACTGGCAGAGGAGTAGGCAGGGCTTTCCAGGGCAGTCCTCTCAAAGTGCATCTCAAGCCCCTAGTAGGGGAATCTTCTAGCAGTCTAGTGGGCCATCTCGACATAGAGGCCCTAGTAGGGGAGCTTGCTTCTCCTATGGTTAGTTTGGCCACATAGCTGCTCAGTTCCCTTAGTGTTCTCATTAGACAAGTAGTCAGAGGCCACCAACGTTAGAACCGACAGTGGGGGATGTGTGAGGCTATACCCTAATCCATCCTAGCATTTCAGTGATTTTCATGTTGGAACTATTATGGATGCTTTATTTTTATGCATTATGGATATAGAACTTTATATGATCCTAGGATTGGATAACATTGATATATTGATGCTTCATTTCTATGCATTATGGATATAGAATTTTATATGATTCTAGGATAGGATAACATTGAGAAGGTGTATGTCATTTATTTGATTTGCAGGACTTTATTATGATGCTATAAATATGATGCATATCTTATGAATGGATTAAATTTATGAGGATTATGATAAATTGCTTATGTGGAGTGCTTTGATATGTGGTAAAATGATTTGTATGATGTCAATTGTATGTAGAGTGATTGATTTGTATTCTTATTCATATGTTTGATATAATGTGAGGTTATTTGAGAATTACTAATGTGTAATTAAGATCCGTAGGAAAATTATCCATGTGACCATGGAAACATTATGGAGAATCAAGCCTAGACCTATGTACATTCGTAAAACCAGGGGTTGTCTATTTGGAGAGACAACACCCCGTATGTATCGTATTTTATTCATAAACGTAAATGTTTGCAAGTGTGTTAAATTGTATTTATTAATTTGTTTAAATCCTATAAGAGACAATTGCCATGTGTGTATTTGTGATGTGGAATTATTTTTGTAGTGTCACTTGACACATATGTTGTATGTTGAGTTGGCATTGTCATGTCACCTTTTGAGAGATTTATTTTACCAATGATATAATTTCAAATTATCCTTGAAGTTCCCAAGTAATCTAGGATAGTGAGCCATTAGGAGGGTCAACTTAGAGTTGACCCGTAGTTAAACTTTGGGTGGACTTTCAAAAGGTTAAACCAACTCCTAGAGTAAGTTTTGGAGCATTTGTAGTGGGCCCTATGGGGTACCTATTGGTGAAGGACAAATTTGGTCATGTGTCCACTCCCTAGGACTTGTTTAACCTCCCCAAAAAGTGGATTTTCCAAGATGACTGAATTTCATCTTTAGGAGAGCCATTCTTGGTTAGATAACCTCCTTGGTATGTGTCATTCATTTTCCCCATTCTATTCCCCTTTTTGAGGTGCCTTGGTTAGGGAATGTGTAAGACCTAGGGAAGACCAACCAATGTGAGCTCTCACTCTACGCAAGAGGTTTGGAAAGAGTGAGAGAAGCCTTCTTAGGTAGAAGATTGAGACTTAGGAAGTTAATCACCCACTCTCCATCTTTGGAGATGAGATCTTGCAATTTTGAAAACAAGTTTAGGATAGAAAATTTTGGCTAAGTGTTGAAGAAAAGAAGTGTGGATTTGGGTTGCTCTTCTTCAAACTATCCCTTGTAAACCCTTGGCAGATTCAAGGTTGGTTCAATCTCTTACTTTATGTTGAAACTTTGTTTTTGAAAGATTGCTTTAATGTAGTTGTTTTATTCCTTGGTGTTTTATTTGTGAAAATATATATATGTGTGATCTTTCTCTTATTTTTGTTATGCATTTTCTTGTGTTTTGGGAGTATCCAAGGCCATCTTACCCTTGGGAGGGTAGAATGGTCTTGGGGGTGGAAGGTTGTTTGACAGCCTTCGAGTGAGAGGCTCTCTTTAAGAGAGTGATCTCAAGGGTTTGTTTATGTGACCCTTGCTGCATAGTTTTGTTTAGGCATTTGGGGGTCATAAGGGGAGAAATTATGGCATGTATGCGTTGGGGGTCATAAGGATATTGGGTTAAGATGGAATTGTGTTGTGTTCTTGGTTGCCATGAGATTGCCTGTGATCTACTATCTTTCAGTTCTCCTCAAGGTACTTGGTCCACTTCCACCCATGTAAAAATCACATTATGTGATGAAGTTCGGCCTTAGGATGGGAATGTGTTTGTTTAGAGTAAGCTCTTTAAGAGAGTGATCTCAAGGGTTTGTTTATCTGACCCTTGCTGCATAGTTTTGTTTAGGCATTTGGGGGTCATAAGGGGAGAAATTATGGCATGTATGCCTTGGGGGTCATAAGGATGTTGGGTTAAGATGGAATTGTGTTGTGTTCTTGGTTGCCATGAGATGGCTTGTGGTCTACTATCTTTCAGTTCTCCTCAAGGTACTTGGTCCACTTCCACCCATGTAAAAATCACATTATGTGATGAAGTTCGGCCTTGGGATGGGAATGTGTTTGTTTGAAGATTTTCCTTGCTTGTTTATGTATTGTCTGAGTGTAACCCGTCTAGGTCTTGGTTCTCCAAGCTCGTGGGTGGCTTCTAGTAAGCCTAGGTTGGGAGGTGAGCCCTCCATGGTCACAACCTTAAGATTTTGTATTGTAGGTTGTTTTGGGAAGGGATGGAAGGAAAAGCTTGGATATGGTCTTGCTAATTCTATTTTAGTACGTTGCAGAAAAAACAAAAAAAAAAGGGGAGGGGGGGGGGGGGGGGGAATATAATATTGTATTTCAGTTGTAGAAATGAAAGAGAAGAGTTTTATGTTGTATTTGTTTTGAAAAGGAAATGTACTATTCAAAAAGGCTTACCATGTAATGTAGTGTATTTTACTAGAGATGTTGATCTTTTAAGTAAGGAGAAATTATTTTGAATAAATTATGTAATGTTAATGTTGTTGTCATTTATTTGAAATCTGTCATTTTCCTTCTAAATAATACAAGAAATTTAGATAGATAAGTTAATTTATTTCAAAGAAAGCATGAATGTTAGTAAGCTGGAAATAACATTTAGTCCTAGTTACTTAGATCCTAGTGCAAAAATATGGTTAAAAGGATATTAGAGGAATAATAGGTTGCATTCTTAAAAGTTTTTAAGTGATTTCTAGACTATTTTAATGCTGCTGTAATTTTATTTATTTATGTCATTTATTTATATAAAAAAAATATGCAGAGAGTTAAGGTAGATAAATTTATCTTTTCCTATAGTTAACTATTAGAAGTTTAAAATGAAAAGAAGTGCAGTTAGTCAAATCTGTTAGTTTAGAAGATTTTCTTTTATGTGATTAGAAAAAAAATTTAAATTATATGGATTTAGACATAGTAGAGAAATCTAGAAATACAAATAGATAAGAAATGAAAGAAAAAAAAAGATAACTATTGTATTGATGTTTTATTCTGCCTTTTGACAGTCATTATTTTATAATATCCCTGCATATTGAAAAGTTAGAGAAACATTACATTCACTTAAATAAACATACTGAAACATATGAATATATAAATTATATCTATACATACATTATTTCTCTTATCTGCAAGTTAAGTAACAAAAAAAAAAGAGAAGGAAATGCATATCTATCTATTTGTTGTCCACAGCCCACAGAGGTGGCGCAGGCCCTCTGTAGGCCGCGACCCACAAAGGTGCTAAGGTGCCGCTATGGGCTGAGGTCCACAGAGGCGCCGCGGTGCTACTGCAGGTCACGACTCACAGAGGCGACCATGGTCGCCATTGCAGGCCGTGACTCATAGAGGTGACCATGTTCGCCGCTACGGGCCGCATCCCACAAGGACGTCGTGGTGTCACTGTGGGACACTCCCGCAGTGGCACCCACGATGCCACTGTGGGTGGCCTCGCTACCATCCGTAGTGCCCTCTCTCTCCACAACACCGCCAACTTCCAAACCTGTCGCCCCCTGCAAAATCATAACCGCCGTGATGGTACGGTTGTCGCCCTATCGGGTCCCCTGTACACACAAAACACACACACACACACAAAAAAAAAAAAAGGAGGGGGGGGAGGGAAAACCCTAGCAAAAAAAAAGAATCATTGAGCATGAAGTGTAAAATATGCAACCCTAACCCATATTCAGGTTAGGGTTAGCATATAAGATTAAAGAGGAAAATAGGAATTGCAACCCTAGCCCATATTCGGGTTAGGGTTAGCATTTAGAATAGAAAAATGAAAATATAGGATTGTTTTTAAAATATAGTAAATGGATAACTCAACCCTATTTAGGGTTTGATATTAAATGTAATTAAAAGAAGTAGAAGGGGAATTCCTTTTAAAATTTGAAAAAGAATTCACCCCATTTAATTATAGCCATATGAGGAATTTAATTATAACTCCTTACTTGACTAAGGGAAGATTAATTTATTTTAATATATAGTCTTTTATCAAGGTAAAATTTAAACTTGGGATTAGATATGATATAGTTTTATTAATTGCATATTTGATTTAATTTTAAGGACTAGGGTTATTATATAGTTATTGTTCATATTTAATGAAATAAGGACGTTAAGTTAAATTTAATTTGGGAAAAATTATTAATGAATGTTAATAATTGATTGACACGAAATCTAGCCTATGAGGACAATTTTGGCCAAGAATTTAATAGTCAAAAATTTGAAGGTTTAGGAGATTTAAAATTGACTTTAATATTAAATATATTTATTTAGCAAATATCATTATTGAATTGGTTAACCTTATTGGCTATATTTAAAATATGAATTTGCATGCGCCCAATTAATTAATTTTAATTTAAGATAACATTATCATTATTTGAATTAGCCTGGAATATTTTAAATACAATCGAGATATTTAAATATCTTTCAACTTTAATAAATGGAAAACAAATTAGGTTGATTAGATTAATTAATTAAGTTGCGATGACCCTCTTAGGGAATAATTAGTCGTCACTAATTATTATCGCTATATTGATTGGGTTAATTATTTCTACTTTAGTAAACAATTATATTTACACCTTAGTTAAGACAAAACTTAATTGATTTCATTTTAATGTAGATTATATTATGAGTTTATGTTGTCAAAAAAAAATTAAAAAAATTGTTGTTCCATTTTTGCCCTAAAGTTTGGGCACGACATGATGCAAGTAAATATCATAGAGTTTTTGTGGTGGTTGATGACTATCAAACCAAGCACCAGAGTACAGTGATCGAGATTGTAGGTGTGTTGGGTGGTATTCCTATCTTTGTACTTTTTGACTTCGGTGCTTCTGATTCTTTCATTTCTTCCTCCATTGTGGAGCGGTGCGAGCTCACGTCTGCTAAGCAGATGGATAGGTGGCAAGTAGAGTTGGCTACCGATTTGCGTGTGTCCGTAGATACCTTCATTCCTAGTTGTGAGTTGGACCTAGAATCCTTTGTTACTTCAATTGACCTTCGAGTCATTCCTCTAGGGTCTTATGGAGTTGTGTTGGGGATGGATTGGTTGGCATCTCATAGTGCTTGTGTAGACTGTGTTTAGAAGATAGTGGAGTGTTTAGATGATCATGGCAAGAAAGTGGGGATCGTTGGAGTTCAGAGATCATATCCTTACATATGATTTCCGCTATAAAACTTAAGCAGTGTATGCGTCGAGGGTGTTAGCTTTTGCAGTTGCTCTTGAGGATGTGGATGATTAAGAGAGTCAAAAAATTGCTCGTGATGGTCGCCCTATTCTTTGAGAGTATGCTGATGTGTTTCCTATGGATATTCCCGGTATGCCTCTGAAGCGGGACATAGACTTTTGCATTGACTTGGTTCCTGGTGTGGAACCTATTTCGAGAGCTCCATATCGGATGACTACTCAGGAGTTGAGTGAGTTGAAGTTGTAGATGGAGGAATTAATGGCCAAGGGGTTCATTTGTCCTATTGTTTCTCCTTGGGGTGCACCAGTTATCTTCATTAAGAAGAAGGATGGTTCTCTTCGGTTATGCATTGATTACCAACAGTTGAATAAGGTAACCATAAGCAATCGATATCCATTGCCTCAAATAGATGATATTTTTTTCAGGTAAAGGGAGCCAAGTTGTTCTCTAAGATTGATCTAAAGTTTGGGTATCATTAGTTGCGCATTCATGATGCAAGCATTCATAGAATGGCTTTTCATACTCGTTATGGTCACTATGAGTTCACAATGGTGCCATTTGGGTTGATGAATGTGCCTTCAATTTTCATGAGCCTCATGAATGGGGTTTTCCTCACCTACCTTGATCATTTTGTCCTTGTGTTCTTGGATGACATTTTGATTTATTCTAGATCTATGGAAGAGCATGAGAGCCACTTGCGACAGGTATTGCAGTGCTTGAGGGAGAATCATCTTTATGCCAACTTGGCGAAGTGTGATTTATTCCAGTCAAAGGTGAACTATATTGGTTATGTAGTTTTGGGAGAATGTGTATCCATGGATCCTTCTAAGATCCAAGCCATTGTAGATTGACCAGCATCAACCAATGTTTTTGAGGTTTGGAGTTTTATGCATTTGGCCGGATATTACCATCACTTTGTTCAGAGTTTTTCTCGGATAGGTCACCTGATCACTTCTCTTCAGAGGAAAGGGAAGAATTTTGTTTGGTCAGAGTAGTGCGAGTCATATTTTCATTCCTTGAAGGAACTCCTTGTTAGTGCTCCAATTTTGGCAGTTCCTGATCCATCCAGAGATTTTATGGTTTGTGTGGATGCCTCTTTATAAGGTATAGGAGCAGTGCTTATGCAGGATGGTCATGTGGTATCCTATGAGTCTCGCAAACTCAAGGACTACGAGCTAAACTATCTAGTTCACGACTTGGAGTTAGCAGCTATAGTTCATGCTTTGGTTAGGTAGCATCATTTTTTGTTGGGGCATCAATTTGAGCTGCATAGTGATCACTGTAGTTTGCAGTATATTTTTACCCAACCAAACTTGAATGCTTGACAGCGAAGATTGATGGAAATCCTCTGTGAGTATGATTTTGAGGTTTGATATATTCAGGGGAAAGAGAATGTAGTGGCAAATTCTTTGAGTCGTAGGCAACATGAGGTTGCAGCATTGTCCCTTGGGGTGGACTTGAGAGAGATAATTCTTGGGATTCTTCCTCAGGACACCTGGTATCAAGATGTTAGAGTCGTGACGGAGTCCGGAAGACCATTAGAGGGTAGATATTCTGGATATAACCTTAAGGCAGATGGTCTTCTTTGAAATATTAGATGGATCTATGTACCTCCTTTGGAGGGTCTTTGTATTTTGATCATGACTAAGGCCCATCGTGCACCTTATTCAGCACACCCTGGTATCAAGAAGATGCACGCAGATCTTAGACAGATATATCATTGGGTTGGTATGAAACGTGACATTGTTAATTTTGCGTCGAAGTGTTTAGAATGTCAGTGGGTGAAGGTGGAGCATCAACACCCTATAGAGATTTTACAGCCTAATTTGATACCGGATTGGAAATGGGATATCATTTCCATGGATTTCATAGTGGGGTTGCTTGTTTCTTCGCATCGTCATGATGTCATCATGATCATTCTTGATAGATTGACCAAAGTTTCTCATTTTATTCCTATTTGATCTTCCTATACAACAGCAGTGGTGGCACGAGTTTTCTTGGAAGATGTGGTGAGGTCGCATGGGATTCATAGGTGGATCATTTCTGATAGAGATCATGTCTTTACTTCAGCATTATAGACCTCACTTCAGCATGCTTTGGGGACCCAATTGAACTTCAGTTCAACTTATCACCCAGAGACCGATGATCAAACCAAGCAAGTGAATCAGGTCTTGGAGGACATGCTTCTCATGTATGTTATAGACCAGCAGTCGCGCTGGGAGGAATATCTATGCCTTGTGGAATTTTCTTATAACAATGGATATCATAGCTCCATAGGCATGTCTCCCTTCAAGGCATTGTATGGTCATCCTTGTTGTACTTCTTTGAGTTGGGATCGGTTAGAGGATAGGGTGTGTTTAGGACCAGATATGCTTCGAGAGATAGAGCAGCAGGTTGAGCAAATTTGTGGGCATTTGGTAGTTGCTCAGGATAGGTAGAAGTATGTCAATGCTCATAGGGTGGATCATAATTTTTCTATTGGCAACCGTGTGTTCTTGAGAGTGTGTCTGCGGAAGAGTTTGATCCATTATGGAAAGGGTTCTAAATTGGTGCCTCATTTTGTTGGCCCTTTTGAGATCCTTGAGAGGATAGGACTTGTTGCCTACCATCTTGCCTTGCCACCGAGCCTATCCCGCATCCACAATGTTTTTCATGTTTTTGTTCTTAGACCATATCATCCCGATGTGACCCATGTTCTTGATTGGAACGCTTTGCAGGTTGAGGACGGACAGCTTTACATGGAGCCCTGTGCATTCTTTAGCATCGAGATTTGACCCTCAGGGTTCGTACCATCGACCAAGTAAGGGTCCTATGGGACCCAAATGATGAGACCTCAGCGACATGGGAGGATGCAGCGAAGATGAGAGAGCTTTATTCTTATCTATTTTAGGCTTCCAGGAGTAAGCCTAGTTTTGGGGGCGAGAATATAGTACCCCTTTCAATCAGACTTTTAGACTCATGCTTGACTTTAGTTGACTTTATCAGTGGATATATTATTGTAATATTTTGCTTAGACATTATGCAGTATGGTGATATGCTTTATTTTGATTTGCAGTATATGTTTCATGCAGTATTTCCTTATGGATGTTTAATGTGATTTTTATTGGATTACTGTCATGGACTGACACATTTACTTTGTTCGTGCAATGCATTATATTCATGTTTCATGTTTGTAAGTGTATGGGGTGCGAGGGGATGATTTTCCTTCACTCACTCTGGTGAGACAGGAAATGTCACGATTCTCCTTCATCAGTGTGTGTGGACCCTAAAATTGACTTGCAGTTACACTCATGTGAGTGTCGTCGGTCAGTCGTCATTTCCCGTTTGACCGGTATGCAAGTCTTGGTGCTTTGGTATTTTCGTTTTGTGAGTCATCATGTGGTTATTTCTCATTTTGCGTGCCTCTAGCTAGTTAGAAAAGTTAGTTGGAATGAATAGTGTTATTTCTTATTGGTGTATTTAAATTAAATTAATATGCCTTTGTTATTTCATGTTGGTGTATTTAAATTAAATTAATATGCCTTTGTAATTAATGATTTAGTTAAAATAAATTGAGTTATTAAATTTAAATGGTTAAAGTGCATGTTATATTTAAGAAAAGTAATTGTATTTATTTGAGAAAGGAAATAAAGTTAAAAAGTATGCTTTTAGAATTCTTAATTTATATGTTAAGTTATTTTCAATTTTAGGAAAAAGAAATGAGGAAAAGAAAATATCTTTGTTGACCTTTTGGAGGAGATTTGATTTTACCTTTTTGGGGAAATTTTCTATTGGTTGAATAAAACTTTTAACCTGAGAGTTCACGGGAAAAGAGGAGGAAAAATTTTGGAAGCCAAGTTTTGAAAACAAAATTGGAAATTGGATTTTTGGATTGAGGATTTGGTGTGCAGGTTGAAGCTCATCTCCAATTTTCATCCAGGAGTGCATTTAAGGTTGGGTAGATTTAATTCTTTCCTTTTGTTGCAAAAATTTGAAATGTTATAAAACTTCATGTGTGTGTGTTTGGGAATTGATGAAATTATTTTTGGTAGTTTTAAATTTAGTTTGAGTTTATCTCTTCCCAAATAAGTTTGTTAATTTTGAAGAAATTGGTTTTTAGAACTAGAAATTTTGTTCTCTTTTTGTGTTTTTCAAGTTGAATAATTTGTGTTAAATCTCTTCATTTCTAGTTTGGAAGTAATAGATTTATTTTCTATATGTTTAGAGATTTTCAATTGATAAGGAACAAGGGTTATGCTGGCCAAATTTTTGAAATTGGACCTCCCTGTGTGTGTTAATGGTTATTTTCCTATGTGTGTAAACAATGGAAATTTGGATTAAACCCTCTCTATTTTGGTTAAATTTTTATGAATTTTTCCCCCCAAAATTGTTTGATTTGGGTCTTATATGTATCTATTTATAAACAAAAATTTTAATTAAGAATTTTTCCTTCAATTTGTTTTTTGTTTATACTCTATTTTTTTAGCATATATATATATATATATATATATATATATATATATATATATATATATATATATATATATATATATATATATATATATATATATATATATATATATATATATATATATTACCACGTGGAGGGTAGACACTACTACCATAATGTAGCAACGCTACCTTATGGTAGCAGCTACTACCATATGGTAGGAATGCTACCATAAGGTAGCAGTTACTATCGTATGGTAGTAATGCTACCATAAGGTAGCAGTCTGCCGCCATCATATCTACCAACAACCATGTTTTTTTTAAACAGCCGGTTATAATGAAAATTTCGTTGTGCTTTGGCAGCGTTTGGAAATAATATAAATCGGTTCGCCAATAAATTTCTATTTCGGATTTTATGTTTTATAATGTGTGTGTGTGTGTGTGTGTGTGTGTGTGTGTGTGTGTGTGTGTGTGTGTGTGTGTGTGTGTGTGTGTGTGTGTGTGTGTGTGTGTTATTTTAAATGTATTTTCCTTTATGGTTATAGTTGGAAATATTAGCATTTTCCGTTAATTAAGTTTTGTTTTTTTTATATGATATATATATATATATATACATAATATAATGTATGTTTATGTGATTTTTAATATTTTTAGAGATTGTATTATTTGGGAAAATAAAATTAAATGATGCTTTTGCGAAAAATGAATTATTTTAATATGGGATGTTTTATTCATTGAGTTATAATGATTTTTGTGTGTTGAAAGATAAAAGGGGGCATTTGGTTATTTGTGGTTAGTTTAAATTTTAGCCTTATTAGATTAATGATGGCTATGAATTTCTTTTAATCAGTTTGGTGTGTTTTATTAAATTTTAAATGTTGAATTGCGAGTATATATGATTTTATTATTTTCCAAATATTGTTTGAAATATGGTCTTAGCGAATTTGGTATTTCTTAGAAAGAGCTTGATTTTGTTACAATTCTTGTAAATAATTAGTAGTCATGTGGTAGTTATTGTTATACCCTCTTGATCAGGTGTTCTCCTTATAACCTTGTTGTTTAAAACTATATTGTGTTATGTTCCATATGGTTAACCAAGGGTTAGTAAGATTATATCTTTGTCACCTATATTTTGTAGTGGTTTAATGGCTGTCAGTATCGCCATATGGTTCTCGTAGAGAGATCGTGTTTGTATAGTGTCCTATGGGAGAGTGGCTTTCGAGTGGGGGTCGCGCCCAAAGTGGTTGGTTGGATAACCCTCAAAAGTGAGTTAATAAGTGATAACCTAATAATTTATTAAGGGGTGGGTAGTTCTTAACATTGAATAAGATATTGTACCCCGTGCATGGTTGAGTGCTCGTATAGACTCAAGATGTAGTGGGAAGGCCTGGAATGGCAAACTGACCACCTTGTCTTCATGAAGGGTTGGTAGGGTCTACATGAGTCTTGGATGGAACCGGGGGTTCGGGAAAGGTTACCAAGATAACCCAGGTTGGGGGTCGAGACCTATGGAGGCCTACCTAGGGTAACCATCATAAGCTATGTGATGACACTCTCTCTTTAGGGTCACTAGCATATTGTGATGTTGAGTTCACTTGGAGTACTGTGGAGTCACACTTGTATTGTCGACCATGTTTTTCTTGTGCTTGCTTGAGGGTCTTCTTGTATCTCTTAGCACGGTGGGGTGATTCCGTTTTGGGATCACATGGTCGGGTGGTAGTGCCACTTCCCATCGGATGTTTATGTTTGTGCCTTCATAAAAGGATTGGCTTCACAGATATTTTTGTGGTTTGTGATTCTTGTATCATCTCATGTTGGATATTTTTGTATTTGAAACCTATGTGATCATATGTATCAGTGGATTATGATTCCTTGGAATTTGGTTAAGATATAATTTTATATGTATTATTGGAAGCCATGTAATAGATGATTAATGTAATCTTTGTTTATATGGATGTTTATTATATCAGTTATCTTTATTCATTGTCCAAATGCTAAATTGAAAATAAATATATTGTAATACTTTTAATCTTCCAATGATGTAATCAATTGTATGAATATGGTTTATTGTGTTCTATAAGTAATTGATGGATTATGGGATTAATCTTAATAATGTTATTTAGCCTTTCGAATAATTCTTCATTGGTAACCCTTTAGCAATTCTTGTGTTAGACTTCTACTTGTGTAATAAATGTTCAATGTAGTAATTAAAACACTTAATGTGGTTTATAATTTTATTTTATTTTTAAAATCACCCCTAGTTGGTTAGTTTGAGTGGTTTTCCTTTGGGGTTCCTGGCGGGGCATTACAAGTTCGTCATAACCAGTGACTGCTTCAATGGAAGAGACCAAAAGAGATATCAACAGTTTGCATTGTCCCCAAGTAGACAAAACAAGGAACAACAAATAGATGAATTGAGATACAAATAGAAGATTGTCACAACAACATCACAAGGGAAACACATTCCGAACAAACAAGAGAGGAGAGAGAATCTACAACACGAATGAAGCTAATCAAGCAACTCATCTACCTCCCAATCTTGTTGAGCATTATTTTGGGAAGGTAGACAAGATGCAAGAGGAGAAACTTCAATCATGGTAGATGGATCTATTGCAAGTTCCAAACAGGGACCATGCTCTAATGATGAGTCGCTTTGTCTATCGTTAGGAGTTGGGATTAATACTTTTGAAAATTGTTAAGATAAATCATTATCAACATCAACAAGCTCATACATATCATCGGAACCATTATAATCAACATTGTTAGCATGAATAGAATCATCATCCATTTCTTCATCAAGATTAATAAAAATAGGATCTCTCACACGAAAAGAGCATGAACCATCATTTTTTTAAAGAATTTTTAATCTTGGTGATTTAGGTTGAACTTCTTCCCTAGGGTTACACAAAGGTTGGACAAATGGACCAAGTCAACATTTGGTGTCTTTGAGGAGGAAATGGTTTGAGAAGCAATTTCATGAGCCTTAGCACGATGTCTCCATCAGTTTTCTCTTGCACAATGACTTCTTTTAGTTTTGGTTGATGGTTGTGAAGGTTGAGAATCAATGGACATAGGCTACTTTTCTTCCTTTAAAGGAAGAGGAATGGGAGGTGGTCTACTAGGTTGATAAATAGGAGATTCCAAGTGCTTTCCTTTGTAAGATGTAGGAGACAGGACTGTGACATATATAGGAGGAATAGAAGGTGTAGAAAGGATACCAAGTCCATCATGAAGAGGAGTAATAGCTCTAGGGTCTCTAGGCTTACTCAAACATAAGATCATCTCATTTTTCCACTTCTAATAAAATAGAAAGAGAGCATCACTTTGAGGCTAAAGAGGCTCAAATTGTTTAGGCCAAAAGTAATCAAGGTTGAAATTTCTATGCCTCATTGTGGGTTGGTACATTATATGATTAAATATTATGATAGTACTATTATGAGGTAATTTTAGACATTTAAGAACTATAGAAGGGATGGGGAAGAGAGCCAAGGATGTCACAACTTCACATGAAATTGATTTAATGTAGGAATGATAGAAAAATTAACATCTAAGCACTTAGTACTGACCTCAACAGGAAGAGTAATAGAACCAATAGTGGGGTAAGAGAAACTGTCATACACCTTAACCATAACATTAGATTTTCCATATGTTACTTGATGCAATTGTAAAGTATAGAGATATTCTTCAATGATCACATTCACCATACACATTGGATCAATGAGCACCCCTCATGATAGTTTGTCTTTGATTTTCGTAGTGATATATAGTGGGTCATCAAGTGAAACAATAGTCTCACTAGGATCAATGGTAATGCATAGGTCCTTAGGAGGTGTAGGTTTGTCAACAAGATTCACAACATTGTTGGACTCAACACCAAGGTCTTTGGGATAAAAATCAAGAGACTCAGACTCAACCACATTAGTACAATGTGAAGGCAAAGGATTAGTAAAGATTTGGATGTTTTAATTAGGAGGAGCTACAGATTTGTTTCCTTTGTCATTCACACTATCTATGGATATGGTATTGTTATCAATGAAGTCTTGAATCTTACTCCTTAATTTATAATACTTTTTAGTATCATGACTAGGTTGACGGTGATATTGGCAAAAGGATTTGCGATCATGATAAGATGGAAAAGGTTTGGAGGTATCAATTGGCTTGATGGGATAAATTTTCAACACATTATTAATTATCAATCTCAACATTATGCTATGAAAAGACTCAATAAAAGTAAATTATTTTCTAAAGTATTTTGATAAAGGGGCCACACCTAATGTCGCAACTGCCACTTGAGTATTAATGTTGTCATTTATCTTGATGTATCCCTTGTTTGGTTTAAACTTCACAAAATATTGTTGAGCACTCTCATTCTTATCAACCGAAGCCATTGAAGGAGATCATTCAAATTGAGTCACTTGAAGCTGATAATTATGAAGCACTACACACCACTACGTAAAGGAAGTAAACTCAAAAAGGAGAAACTTATCTCGAATGTTTTTTGTAAATTAGAAATAAAAATTCTTTGAATATCTTGATCAGGCATAGGATAAGCAATTTGAGAATACAAATGTTTATATCTACCAATAAAATTAGTCACTTTATCTATAACTCCTTGCTTAGAATGAACCAAATCAGCCAAACTAATCTTAAGACAAATATTATTGTGAAATTTTTGAATGAAAGCATTAACTAATTGTTGAAATGATGTAATAGAATAAGGAGGAAAAGAACAATACCATTGCAAAGCTTTATCCCTAAAGGTTCAAGTAAACAATGTAGCCATAAGTCTTTGGTCATGAGCAAAATAACTGCACAAAGTTTGAAATATTTTCACATGAGTCAAGGTATTTCTTTTTCCATTGTAAAGATTCAATTAAGGGACTTCCATATGTTTCAAAGAGACAACAAAAATAATGTTATCGGATAATGTGCCCACTACATAAAATATGGGTACATTAAAGTTGGATTAGGTAATGGAAGCCAACTATTGTTGTAGGGATGATATAGTTTGGGTAAAGTTATTGATGGTTGCTTAGATGGATGGATTTAAATTGGGCATATTGGATTGTGATGGAGGAGTAACATTTTTGTAGGTGGGTGGAGATTGAGAATAAGAGGTGGAACCCTATGATATGTGGGTATGGGAGATGTTTGGGATACAAATGGAAGAATCGTGAGAGGAGGTATATAATAATCTTGATTAATAAGGTTGCACACTTGACTATCAGGTGTAGGATTAACATTTTTTGTGGAAGTAGTCATGATAGAAGATGTAAATGTAGGCACACGAGGCAAGGATGTAGGCATAGGAATAGAATAATTGACTTGACTAGTGGGTTGAGAGTAACCAAGGACTTCAACACAACTTTTCAAAGGAAATTATATTAGTGTCAACAATATGAGAAAGGCCATGCAACAAATCAACACCAATTTTATCACTTTGTGCCATTATTTTGAATCCTTCAATCAATGGGATTGCATCACTTTTCGAGTATTGTCGACTCATCCATTATTGAAGATTTTCAAATTCATTGTCAATATTCTCCAAATTGTCAATGGTAACCGTAGTTAGTGATTCATCCTCATCATGAGAATTATGAAAAGAATGGGGAGAAATGGCATCATTTGTTGGGTTGGAAGAAGCACTGACATTCTCATGGAACAAGATATCCAAATTAGGCTCCATATCCTTAGTAATTAAACCTTGGAAAGCCTTAACTCTAAAACTTCTTCTCATGGGAATAGTATAGGTAGGACTAATGGTAAAAAAACTCATGTACAAAGGAGGGATATTTGAATGCACAAATTGAAGATTGTTATTAAACAATGCATTTTTTATAAAAGTGATAGATTAACCAATTAATTAAGCAATTTGATTTGTGATTTTGAAAGATAAATGCCTCTAAATCATAGCATAACATATCATAAAGATAAAATCTGAAAATGGATTTGAAAAATTATGCAACCCACAATTATAAATTAGGGTTTTGTAAATTTAACCTCTAAATTTATGTAATTCAATTGAAAATGAGATCTATGAGTGAAAATTTAAATTTTAAAATGCATAAACAATCAAATTTGAGACAATGAATCCAAATTAATTGCAACCCACAAGTTCAAATTTGAATTTTAAAATGCATAAACAATCAGATATGAGATCACAAATCAAAAATTGAGCATGCAAGATGTCGGGCTCACCAAAATGTAATAGTGAAAAATTAGGGTTAGGGTTAATTTAAATAATAAAACCACTAAATGACCTAGAATTCACTATTACATTAAAGAACAGATGGAATTTGATAGATCTAGGCTTAATAGACCAAGATTCTAATCAAATTATAGGCCTTCTAAATGGGACTATTTCTTCCCTGAGTTTAATTGAATTTAAATTGTTAAAGATTAGGGCAAAATGGTTAATTATTGAAGCAATATGATAGAAATAGTGAGCTACAGATGTTGTATGGAGCCACCAACCTGGATTTGAGGGAAGAGGATGACTCAGATCTATTCCCAAAAGTCTAGCCTAATTTTTTGGGATTGTGTTGCTAGTCACCCTAGTCCTCTGAATTTCTTGTCTTCAAAAGGTGAACCTATTTGTCTTTGTGAATCTTGTCGGTCCTCTTGAATGCAGCTCTATACATGTTTCCTGCACACAAAAAACGGGGAATTAACCATGAAATTGAATTAAAATGTAAATGAAGTACTACAATATATTACTTTCCTTTTGAGGGAAAGATTGAAAATGTCTATAACACTAATTATATACCTCTAATGAAGTTTTGTTTGTCTTCACAAGGAATTAGGATTTCATGTAGTCTTCATAAAACATAGAACATGAATTTCATCTCCACTGATTGAATCTTCACTTCACTTCTGCTCCAATGCTTAATAGAAGACTAATTGCTTGGTCACTTGAATTTGCTAGAGTGTAATTGAGATCTTGAATTTTTGGATTAGGAGAGTTAGGTTTAAAGTGAGAGGGGTAGACCTCCTTTTATACTTGTTGGTTGAAAAACACATTGAATTTCTGACATGAGCCGACACGGGATCTAGGTCCCTACCTAAATTAGATGACCATTGTGAGGCCCCAAGATGAGCCCTTTTTTAGGGGACCATGGCCTTAGGTGCTATGGTCTTGATTTAGGACCATGGTGCCCAATGCCATGGTCTTATAAATCAGGGCTCCAAGATCAAGGGGAGACAATGTAGATAGAGAAAATTATGTTTGATAGTTGGTGTGAGAAGAATCAATGCTTCAATCAGGCCTTAGAGGATGAACACCAAAGTTAAGCCTAGGTGAGGACAAAATTGTAAGTGAATATTGTAGACACCTAAAAATGGTCAACGCTTGCGAGGTCATACTTTAACATTTGCGCATTGCCTCATTTTAGGTTTTTGCGTTGCATTAACATTTCTCCTATGTCACACACTTGATCTTTATCATTTGCGAACATCGAGTCATTCTTCTACATTCTTCAATCATCTCGTCCTCAAATTTGGTCTTGTCGACAACATTATCCAATCATGATTTTGATCGATTTTATCTTGTTGCATCAATGAGCGTGCTTATTTGTCATCATTTTGGATATCGTCAATCCTAATTAGGGTTTTGTCCTCCTGTCAATCATGTCAATCTTATCAATCGTATCATCAATGTCATCATTTTGGACATCATCAATCCTAATTAGGGTTTTGTCCTCTTTTCAGTCTTGTCATCACACGATCGATTTGTCATCAATCGTTGTCATGTTCAATCTTGTCATCTTGCGATCAATTTGTCATTGATCGTGGTCGTTATCAATCTTGTCATTTTGCAATCTATTTGTCATCGATTTTTGTCCTCTTTTCAATCTTGTCATTTTGCGATCGATTTGTCATCGATCGTGGTCATTTTCAATCTTGTCATCTTGCAATCCATTTTGTTGTCGATCCTTGTCCTCTTGTCGATCTTGTCATTTTGCGATCATTTCGCTATCGATCATTGTCTATCTCAATTATGTCAATTTGGATCAATTTGTCATTGTTCCTCATCAATTGGCGCATCTACCAATCAAATCATTTTGTCACATTGGTCATTTATCAATTCAAAATCATGATATTAATTATCTTCAATCAAGACCTAATTGTCATTTTCGCATTTCTAATTCGTCTTCTAGGGTTTTATGATTTAGTCATTTAACCTAATTTGCCATTTCTTCCTCTAGGATTACTAAATTATTTGTTAATCCTAAGTCTTCTTATTACAATTAAATCTTTATTTAATTGGCTAATTATTCCTCTTTGTGAATTGATTAATAAATGAAAAATTATTAATTAATTCACTAATTCCTAAATTCTAATTTCTATCAATTTCTAATTCCTAATTTGTCATCAATTTCAATTTTCTAATTTTCTTAATTTCTAATTTCTTTTCCCTCCTATTTCATCTCCTAATTCCATGAGAATGACATTTCAATTTGTCATAAATTGTCATAATTGACAATTAATCAATTTTGACATGAAATGTGTCATAATTTGTCATCAATTATCAATCAATTAAATTGTGCATGGAAAGTGCATAATTTGTCATAATTGACATATTGATTTTCAATTTCCATTTGAATTGCATCATGCCAATCTTGTCATTTATCCAATTCATCTATAAATTGGATAATTTTCTTCAATCAATCCCTTCATGAATCCCGAATTTCTGTCAAACTACCGAACTTACATTTCTAGTACTCTTGAGCTTTTTGCTTTCAATTGTGTGAGCACTTGTAGGTGAGATCCATAAACCCATTGAAGAGGAAAGAACAACAATGGAGCCACATGGAAGAAGCATATGGTTTGCATGATATTTTCTTTTAAATGCTTTGTTTTCATACCTCTATTGAATGTACTTAGAATTAGGTTCATTTGCAATAAGTGCTCTCATGATTGAGTTATCATGTCTTGTGTTTTGATTGATCTACTTATCTTGTGATGATTCCTAATTTCTATGCTACATTAACTAGTGAACCTGATGTGAATACTAACCTTCTAACCATCTTACTGTGTTTTGGAGTGCTTCTAAGTTGATTTGCAGGTCAAAAACTCAAAAACAGAGTCGTGCAGTGCATTCTGGACACTTCTGCGCTTGTGTGAAGCATTCTGCGCTTGTGTTGAAACATCTTGCGCCTATGTTGAAACATTATGTGCTTGTGTTAGACATCCTGCGCTTGTGTCCTAACTTTTGCACCTGTGTAAAGTCCAGATCAGAGGTGAAAAATGCAGTTTTTACTTGAAGTCTTTGATGTTTTTGCATTCCATTTTCTATGCTTTGGATTTTGGTACTGATTATTTGTGCAGGATCTTGGCATACGCATGACAAAGACTAAAAATCAAACTACTAACATGTGTTATGCAGATTCGATGGTCAAAGACAATAAATCAAACATCTAACTAGGGTTTTGCAGGTTGCCTTGGAGAAACAACCAAATTGTGTGTTTGAGTTTTTTAATTAGGCACTTAGTGATTTATAAATAGGAGGAAATGAACCCTTGTTTGCTTTGTTTGTTAAGTATGACATTGGAGTAGGAGAGTATGCTCTCATCCTTCATAGGGTGATCAGAAATCCAGATCTTCGATACCATGCTTGTGTTGTTGATTGTTTGTCTCCATTAGAGGGCCTGCCTTCCTGACCACTTTGCTTTAGCAAGCGAGTGATAATCATGAGAAGGGAACGACCCAAAGTGAGTACGGCTAGAATTCCTTGGCATTCTAACTCACTATAAAAAAATACCTGATAAGCAAAAGCTTTGAAGGAAGTGTTACGTGGGAATTGCAGTTACTTGGGAAGTGATGACCCTTGAACTCTTTCTCATATCAACATCTAAGTAGGGCCTCTTGGTCTAAATCGTGCTTGCGTGACTACATTTGTTTGGTATCTTGATGGGCTTAATGTCTCAATCATGCCTGCATGACATCAAGGAGTAATGCTTAACAGAAATCCTTACTAAATACCTTGTTTTTAGAGGCCAAAAACCCTTCTAGTTTCTTGAGAAGGACAAATTTGGATACTTGGAAGAGATACTAAGTTCGCCATGGGGAGATTCCATGGGGACTGATGCTTGGCTGCCCTGAGAAGTGAGTGTCGTGGAGGGGAGCCCGTGGGGTCAAGCATCTATGTATTCTCCTTGAATCCCATAATGAGTCTACCTCTCAAGTACCTAATGTCTTTGCCTACCATAAGAAATGTGGAAATGAGCATGAGTGTCTTCAGTCTAAGTTGCAATATCTTGTATTCTTTGATTGTCAAAAGTTGAATCTCATCCCATTTCAAAAAGCAAGATAAATTGATTCAAAACAAGGTTAAACATAACAGCATTTCATCCAACAAATTTCAAAACATCTTCCAATATGATGATCAAACATTGTTCTGAATCTTGTCTTAACATTCATGTCACTTACATTTAGATTCATCCTAGGTTGCATTTTTCAAAGTCATTGTCAAGTATCAAGGTTAAGTTTCACCTAAGTCATACTCCTTTGCATATCAATAAGAGTCATCCATTTGCATGTGTCCTCTTGCATTAAAGTCATACCATTGTTATACATTCATATTTGCATACCCTAAGTCTCTTCATTAAGCTTAAGTCATTATCATATCATAGCAATTGTCCCTTTGCATATAAAACTAGGTCTTGTCATCCTTGAGTAATCCAAATCTTTGATAAACCCTAAGTCATTGTTAAGAAGTCTAGACCTTATCAAACCCTTTGTTCTTTTGTCATCAATATCATTTCGTCAAACCTAGCTTAGTATCCAAGCGTATAGGGGAGACATTGTCATCTTGTCCTTTGTCAATTAAGTCCTTTTGTCCTTTGAGGTCTAGACATCATTTCAATTTCCTAAAGGTCTCTTTTAGATTTGCATTCATAAGTTTGTCAAAATCTTCAAAAACAACCAAAAACATAGATTGCATTTTCATCTATTTAGTTTGCATTTAGTTGCATGTCATATATTATCCTTGAAAAATTCCAAAAATATTGCATTTGCATAGTGACATGTCTATTGAAACAAGGTTCCAAGTGCCAATGATGCAACAAAGTTTGGCATATCAACCGACAATGCAATCACAATTCTATCCAACCCAACAACAAGGCAATATTGATCAAACTTTTTATGATGAAACAAGTCTCCAAATACAAAAACTAGAGGAGAGACTAGCTCAAGAAAATGAGATATTGGAACAAAGAGTGAAAAACATTCAGAAAATTAGATCACAAATGTCTAAAGTGTTTCAAAAATTTCCAGGTCGAAATCCAAATATCGATCCAATTGATGTAAGATCTCTTCTTGAACGATCAGACATACCAGCTCTCCTCTCCCAAATAGAGATGATGAAACAATTTCAAGAAAGGAGACAACATCAACAACAACATTATGTGCCTTCACATCAAGAACAACGTGGTGTTTACTATCAATCTGATTTTCAACCATCACAACCAATGGTTCAACCAATTGTCCAACATATGCAACCAACACAACCAATGGTTGAATTTCAACAATATGTCCAACCAACTATACAATGTCAACAAATGGTTCAACCAATGGTGGAATATCAACAAGTTCAATCAACATATCAATGTCAACAACCCCAACCAAGCATTCAAAAACAAAGCTTGCAACATGCACCAAGCCAAATTTTGAACATGTCAAAACAATCTGATCAACATCTAGTTCGAAATCAAAGCATGACATCAAATCAAAAACAAGTTCAAATTCCAAGTCCAATCATGTCAAAACCTCGAAAGAAAGGTGGCTTTATTGCAATGTTCTTAAGGAACCTACCAAGTGAGTTTATTGAGGAAGATCAAAATAATACAATTTTGTCTAGCAATGCCTCATCCCCTCACAAACAAATTGACTCTCCAGTGGCATCTATCCCTACACCTCCAGAAGTTCTGCAAGAACCTTCCATATTGTCCTCATCAAATAATACACCCAAGGATGCAATTATCCAAGAGCTATCCGTAATTGATTGCCAAGATAATCCAATTCATGATGCATATCCTTGTCATGTTTCAGAAATACAAGACCCAATGCCACCATGCACTTTATTGCCATTACCTATTTTAGAGGACCCCATTCCAAGTCCCTCTTCCTCATATTCAAGCATTGATTCCTTGCCAGAATCCACAAATGTTCAAAGTGCATTTCCTTCATCCCAAAACATTGATTCCTTGTCAGAATCCCCCATGCATATCCAAAGTCCAACCTCATGTCAAGAGGATAGTTTAGAGCATGAAGAAATGTGTCCTAAGGAAAATCAAGATCACGATCCTGAAACCTTATCATCCCATCCAATTTTTGACCAAGACCCCATGTTCCCAGACACTCATGATGATTCCCCTATTCTTGTCCATCCTATCCAAAGTACTATTGACACTCCATTCCCCGAGCAAGATCAAGATATTCTAGTCCATCCAATCCCAAACGATCCCATTCCATTTCATGAACATGATGTCCTTTCAAATCTCATTGACATTCCCCTTCCTAAACAAGATCAAGATATCCCTTCCATTCTTTATGATGATCCCATTGAAAGTCCAGAGCAAAGCACCTTTAAAGAGGATTCCAATGATCTTCCTCCTTGTCAAGATCAAATTATTCCTTCAGATCCTCCACAAGATCCTTTTGTTCCTCCATCTCCTTGTCTTAATGCTCCATATACACTCCAAGATCGCATTTCTTTTGATGATCCCATTATTTCTCCCATTCCATCTCTTGAGGAGCCTGTCATTGAACCATGTCCACTACACAATCCTAGTCCCCCTCATGATCCTGATACCCCTCATGATTCTAATGTGTCAGTGCAAGATGTTCATGAACCCTCGACATTAACAAGGGGTTCTTCCTCTTTGGTGCAATCCGATCCACCCCAAGATCTCATTATTTCTCTCATATCATATCCACCTCATAATGGACTCGCGTCTTCTTCCCAAAGAAAAGAGTATCCTACAAGTCAAGATATTCATAAAGGCAAAGGAGTAGATCTCCATAAGCAAGAATCCCTTCATATCAAATAATATACTAATGGTCATGGCTACAGAGCTCACACTCAAGGTGTTGGTATCCCTTCAAAGTCAAAATCCAAATGTCCACCTTCCCCATCATCGCTTCCATCCATTCTAGGTCCCTATATTCCTCCATCTCCTATGCAACATCAGCAAAGGCACACATCCTTGAGTAAATTTCATCAATCCAAAAGAACTTCATTTCATTCATATCCATCCATGCATTCCTTTCCTCCTCCAAGCAATTTGGATGCCAAGTATAAAAGTCATAAGTCTAGAAATCCACATGTATTCAAGGATCAACATGTCCAATATAATCGACATGTCAAAACAAATAAAAATTTGATCTATAAAGAAAAAGAAATATCCAAAAGGCCACAAAGGCCCACTGAGAAAAATAAAGCAAATTCAAAATATATATGGGTTCCTAAATCCCTTGTGCAAGCAATGCACTCCAAGGAACCACAAAAGCATGAAAAATCAAAAACCATGTGGATCCCTAAGAAGCTCCTTGAAGCACAAAGAGAAAAATCCAACTTGGCATCCAAAATTGCTATTCCTCCATCCCAACCTCTCAAATTTGTTCCTCCATCACCTCCTTCATCCGTTTTGGGCCCTTATGTCCCAAAATCCATAGTCGTTCCTTCGTCAAAATCTCAATATCCAAAATACATTTGTCCTCCATCAGTCCATCACCCCTCAAGGTGTGTGCCGATGTTGATCTTGCCTTCATTTCCATCCACTGAAGCCCAATTCTTCCAATACCCTACCTATTATCCAATGCATATTTTCCATCCTTCGATCCCTCTGGTCCAATCCTTTGCATAAATCCTTGCCTTAGTTTCATCTCATTTTCCATATCCTTATCCTCCCAACATCCTTGAGCATACTTTTAAAGGTCATGGTCCATTTTTGTTTTCAAGGCTACTATCCAAAACAAAAACATGCTTGAGTCCTTCTTCCATCCCCTATCATGTGTTCATCTCCTATCAAAAAAATCAAAAAAAAAAAAAAATCAAAAAAGTAAAAAGAACAAAAAAAGAGAAAAAAAAAAAAAGAGTAAAGAAAAATAATTCGTTCACTGGTGAAAACCTGGTAAACAGGCGCCTTGGGCAAGTACCATGATGAAAACTTGGAAAACAGGCGTCATGCGTAATTTATAAACTTCTTGCACACCACACTTGGGGGCAGGTTTCCTCCATATCCTTTTGCCCTCCATTATCCTATCATACCATGTCATACTCCTCCATTATCCTATTGTCCCTCATGTCCAATTTCCTCTTTCCACCTTTGATCTTGACAAGGCTGAGGATCTTCATGAGCATCATGCATCTTGTTTGTAGCTTTCAGTCTATCATAGCTTTTGGTCTTTATCCATTTGCTTATTACAACCTTCCATCCATATTCCCTGTCTTATTGCAACTCTCTGCCACTATCCCGTATCCTATCCCGACCTTCAATCCATGTCCCTTATCCATTCTTGGTCTTGCTTATCCTATCCATATCTTATCACTATCCATACACTCTTTTCAATTCCTTGATCTTGATCTGACATAAGGACACAAAATTTAAACATGGTTTCAAACACCTCTTGACATGTCCCTCATGCCATGTTCCTGCTTTACATTGTCATATCCAGTCTCTTGTCCCATCACGCCATAGCCCTTGGAAATTGCATCTGTATTGTCTCCATAATAAAAGGCCTTTGTCTTCCCTCTATCCACCATCATTTCAGCAAGCCTATTTATTCACCTATCATATTCCTTGCCTTGCTAGACACTGGGGGCAAAATCATAAAAATCAAATAATGTCCTGAAAAAAGTCTTACAAATTGAAAAATGCCCTGAAAAAATTCATAAAAATCAAATAATGTCCTGAAAAAATCATAAAAAAAAAACTGATTGAAAAATGTCCTGAAAAAAGTCTTAAAAATTGAAAAATGTCCTGAAAAAATTCATAAAAATCAAAAAATGTCCTGAAAAAAGTCTTAAAAATTGAAAAATGTCCTGAAATAAAAGTAATAAAAATTCAAATAATGTCCTGAAATAATCCCAAAAAAATCACATAAAGTCCTGAAAAAAATGAACAACAAAAAAATTATAAAACTCACAAAAACACGCATTTTGCAATAAAGTATTCCCTTTATGCATAAGACAAATCATTGAGCATACATCCAACGACAATCAATCCAATGCTGTGCTTTAATGAAATCATGCTTTAACCAAATGAACTTTTTCAATTCAAATCAAACATTCAAACTGATCCAAACTGTCGTATCAATCGCACATCAACATCAAAATCATCTGTCCTTGTCACACTATCATGGATCTTATACAGGGTGTGGTATACTCGAAACCAGACTATGTCCTGTCTTAGACGGGGTACTGCATTTCCTGAAACCAAACAGCATGATCGTCCTATCAACACTTTCAACTTTTGACAATGAAGATCAAGATGTTTGTTTGATTTGTTGGAGTTTGTGCATCTTATCTTTTTACTGCTTTATTTTTGGCTTCGATCATGTTCCTATGTTGCTCGATGATGTCACTGAGTGATTTAGAGTGACCGGGATGGCTCATGGTCCTTTTCTTTTTTTGATTGTGATTGTTGTTTGTCTGCGATGTGTCTGTCTTTCGCAAAAAAGGGTTGCATTTCAGCTCTGGCCTTCAATGCCATGATGCTACGCATCCATTTTGCTACATAAAAATAAAGGTTCTCACCTACAAAGTGCATTACTGAAAGCAAGTTTTTCTTCGTCTCTAACTATCCTCTGTCTAATTTCTGCTTACTAACATTTCTTCTGTCATTATTGTCAGTCTGTTTGCTCCACTCATTTTCTATCATTTTTATCGATCAATTGGCCTCTTTTCTCGACATTTCCGGCCAATTCCTCGAGGGGGCATGCATATGTCATTGTCATTGTCTGGGGCATTTTCATTATTGTTCTTTGAAACAACGCTTACAATCGCATTGTCTCAAAGAGGGGTAAAATGTAGACACCTAAAAATGGTCAACGCTTGCGAGGTCATACTTTAACATTTGCGCATTGCCTCATTTTAGGTTTTTGCGTCGCATTAACATTTCTCCTATGTCACGCACTTGATCTTTATCATTTGCGAACATCGAGTCATTCTTCTACATTCTTCAATCATCTCATCCTCAAATTTGGTCTTGTCGACAACATTATCCAATCATGATTTTGATCGATTTTATCTTGTTGCATCAATGAGCGTGCTTATTTGTCATCATTTTGGACATCGTCAATCCTAATTAGGGTTTTGTCCTCCTGTCAATCATGTCAATCTTATCAATCGTATCATCAATGTCATCATTTTGGACATCGTCAATCCTAATTAGGGTTTTGTCCTCTTTTCAGTCTTGTCATCACGCGATCGATTTGTCATCAATCGTTGTCATGTTCAATCTTGTCATCTTGCGATCAATTTGTCATTGATCGTGGTCATTATCAATCTTGTCATTTTGCAATCTATTTGTCATTGATTTTTGTCCTCTTTTCAATCTTGTCATTTTGCGGTCGATTTGTCATCGATCGTGGTCATTTTCAATCTTGTCATCTTGCAATCCATTTTGTTGCCGATCCTTGTCCTCTTGTCGATCTTGTCATTTTGCGATCATTTCGCTATCGATCATTGTCTATCTCAATTATGTCAATTTGGATCAATTTGTCATTGTTCCTCGTCAATTGGCACATTTACCAATCAAATCATTTTGTCACATTGGTCATTTATCAATTCAAAATCATGATATTAATTATCTTCAATCAAGACCTAATTGTCATTTTCGCATTTCTAATTCGTCTTCTAGGGTTTTATGATTTAGTCATTTAACCTAATTTGCCATTTCTTCCTCTAGGATTACTAAATTATTTATTAATCCTAAGTCTTCTTATTACAATTAAATCTTTATTTAATTGGCTAATTATTCCTCTTTGTGAATTGATTAATAAATGAAAAATTACTAATTAATTCACTAATTCCTAAATTCTAATTTCTATCAATTTCTAATTCCTAATTTGTCATCAATTTCAATTTTCTAATTTTCTT